>NC_134784.1:21242747-21245247 GCF_046742065.1 Oratosquilla oratoria
ATACATATAACTTTGCATGATACCTTGCCTCTCCTTCCTGCACAGGCCTTTACGATATTCTGTGGACTTGGCATCAACAACACAATGATGTACCAGGAGCTGGAAAAGGCCAACGCTCGGCAGAAAGTTGCCATTGAGGTGAGTTAACCATATAGTCTCCGCGGCGCCAATGGCCACGTGAGCCAAGATCGTCAGAATGAGTTTACCTGCGGCCGGAATGCGCTTCTTTGTCGTAAGGCTCTTTTCACACGTATCGACTTTTCGCCGTGCGTTGTCCACGGCACGACGTTGTGCTCTCAGATAATCATGGGCGTTTATGGGCGGTTTCACACGTCATGACCACGATCACATGTGAATGCGTTCAAAGATACCCATGGTTGTTTGAGCGCACGGCGTCGTGTCGTGGACGACGCACGACGAAAAGTCGATACGTGTGAAAGGAACTGATAAGGCAAGTGACAGTTACCAGGAACTAAGAGCTTTCTCGTTATTGTGTTATTGTTGTCGTTGTTGTCGTTGTTGTTGTTGTTGATGTTGTTGTTGATATTTTTGTTGTCGTTGCTTTTGTTGTTGTTGCTGTTGTTATTGTTATTGTTGCTGTTTTTTCTTGTTGTTGTTATTGTTATTGTTGTTGTTATTATTATTGTTGTTTTTGTTGTTGATGTTGTTTTCATTTACGTGCAAGGTAACGTATCCTAAATGCTCTTTGTTTGCCCGAAAGATCTTAATCGAGATAATTTGTCTAATGTAAGTCTAATCTTGGGGCAAGTGGTATTGCTCGAATAAGCACGTTAATTTCATTATGGAGTTATTCACTTCCCAGCGGAAAAGAATTAAACGCCACAATGTTGATTGCTTTTCTTTATCTTTATTCTTAATCAACTAGGAAGGTAGACCAGAAGGAGAGGAAAGAGAGGAGGAGGAGGAGCAGGAGGAGGAGGAGGAAGAGGAAGGATTGGAGAGGAGGAGAAGGAAGAGGAAGGATAGGGGAGGAAGAGGAGGGAGAAAACAAGGAGTTTTTTTTATCTTTATTCTTAATCACATAGGAGGGTTAAAGACAAGAAGAAAAGGAGAGGAGGAGGAGTTGAAGAAAGAGGTGTAAGAGGAACTAAAGGAAGAGGAGTAGGAGGAGGAGGAGGGGGAGGAAGAAGAGGAATGATGGAGAGGAGGAGGAGGAAAACGATGCTTATTGCTTTTCTTTATCTTTATTCCAAATCATCTAGGAAGGTTAAAAACGAGAAGAAGAAGGAGAGGAGGAGTTGAAGGAAGAGGTGTGACAGGAGTTAAAGGAAGAGGAAGAAGAGGAGGAGGAGGAATGGGGAGGAGTAGGAAAAGGAAGGATGGGGGAGGAGGAGAAGGAAGAGGAAGGATGGGGAGGAAGAGCAGGAGGAAAACAAGGAAGGTTGATTTTCTTTATCTTTATTCTTAATCACCTAGGAAGGTTAAAGACAAGAAGAAGGAGAGGAGTTGAAGTAAGAGGTGTGGGAAAAGCTAAAGGAAGAGGAAGAGGAAGAGGAGGAGGAGGAGGAGGAGGAGGAGAAGGAAGAGGAAGGATTGTGGAGGAGGAGGAGGAAAACAAGGAGGGTTGATTTTCTTTATCTTTATTTTAAACTCTCTGGTAAGAGGAAAGAAGAGAAGGAGAAGAAAGAGGAAGAGGGGAGAAGTTGGAAATAGAGGAAGAGGAGGATTAGGAGGAGGAAGGAGGAGGAGGATTAGGAGGAGAAAGGAGGAAATGTCAAGAAATGAAAAAAGAAAAAAGAATAAAAAATTAAATGGGAGAGAGGAACAGATAAATAGAGAAGAGATGAAGAAGGAAAAGAGGAGAAGAGAGAAGAGGGAAGGAAGAAGGAAGAGAAGGAAAAGAGTATGATAATATGTAAAGGCGGGAGAGGGAGAGAGAGGAAAAAGGGATAAACGAAGGAGAAGAGAGAAGAGAGAGAAGAGGCAGAGAGTGAATGGGTAGTTAAAATTTTATGAATTTTATTCATTAATGAAAGTGTAGCATGCAACAGACCGAAAGAACCTAGAACCATTTAGAATAAAATGTTAGGTGCCATTTGTTGCTGAAGAGATTATTAAAAAGAAAAAAAATCTGCTAAGTGGAGGAAGAGGAAGGAGGTGAGAGGAGGAAAGAGTAGAGAGTGAGAAAGAAGAGAAAGAGAGTAAAGAGTATAAAGATGGGGTAAAGTAAGAGCCATGAGAGAGAGGAAGTAAGGAGGAAAAGAAGTGTGAATGGAAAGTAGGAGGGAGGGAGTAAAAAGAAGAGGAAGGAGGTGAGAGGAGGAAAGAGTAGAGAGTGAGAAAGAAGAGAAAGAGAGTAAAGAGTATAAAGATGAGGTAAAATAAGAGGCATGAGAGAGAGGAAGAGAAGGAGGAGGAAAAGAAGTGTGAATGGAAAGTAGGAGGAAGGGAGAAAGAAGAAGAGAAAAGGAGGAATGGACAAGGAGGAGAGAGGGCAGAGGAGGAGTGAGGAGGATAAGTGGATAGAGGAGGAGGAGTA
>NC_134784.1:21247747-21265247 GCF_046742065.1 Oratosquilla oratoria
TTTATGGTTTATGAAACACATTTATTATTCATTTGTTGTGGCTCTACTTTTCCTAAGATAGTTGGGATATTGGTCTCTACAAAATGATAATGACCAACCGTTTCACGTTTCCTGTTTTCAGTCAAGTACCTTCTAAAGTCAGCAATACCTTATTTTTAATTTTTTTTTTTTTTCATTAAAAAAATATTTCTAACAATTATAGTCACTTTCAAGCATGTAAATGGAAGAAGATAAGTTGAAGTACATATGTTTTGATTTCTATGACACTAAATACAGTAGAAATATTCTTTTGTATTTTTTTGTGTTTGGGAAAAAAAAATTACCTCCGATTTTTTCAGATTTTATGTTTTTTTTTAAACACATTTATAATTCATTTGTTGTAGCTCTGTTTTTTCTTTAAAAATAGTTGGGACATTGGTCTATACAAAATGATGATGACCAACCGCTTCACATTTCCTGTTTTTAGTCAAGTACCCTCTAAATTCAGCAATACCTTATTTTTCATCATTTTTTTTCTTTCTTTTTTTTATTTTCATTTAAAGATATTTCTAACAATTATATTCACTTTTAAGTATGTAAATGGAAGAAGATAAGTTGAAGTACATATGTTTTGATTTCTATGTCACTAAATGCAGTGACAGTATTTTTATTGTACTTTTTGTGTTTGGGGTCTGTCAGACCCCGCTTTACCTGAGGTGTTTCCTCAAAAAAGCTTTACCTGAGCAGGGTTAAGAAAGAACTTCTAATCATCATCTTTCAACTTATGGGTGAGATCACCCAAGGTGCTTTGGAGGAGGAGGCGCTGAAGAATGTGGTTAATTTGTTGTTGCCAGCTTAGGACTACTTGTGTAGTGTAATGTTCACGTAACATTTGCCTAATTTGATTGAGTTGTCGTGTGTGCTGAGGACAGCGTCTATGTTGTGCCATGTATTCATGTATACGTCTGGCTTGAATGAGGAGACGGTGTGTTCGGTAGTTTATTGGGGGGTGGTCGAGTGTTCTGTACGCTATTTTTGGAATGGTAAAGTTGGCTGCCGTGATTATAGCTTATTGTGTGTGTGTGATGACAAGGTCGATGTCCGCCTTCTCAGCTCCTTCCATGTCAAGTGGTCGGGTTTATTGGAGGTGGTATGTGCATCTGTCCCAGCAAGCTTTTTTGTATGAATATCGTAATGTAATGGGTATATGTATTATATATATATATATATATATATATATATATATATATATATATATATATATATATATATATATATAAATATATATGGTCAAAATTACGGGTACATGGTCGCTAGTTGTTTGTGTGCCAGGTTTGATGTAATGGTTGTGTGCTGCGTGTTTATTTACAAGAAATATGTCCGGTGTAGTGTCTGTGTTAGGTTCTCTAATGAATATGGGAACTCAGGTCCCAACACACTTATGGCTAGATTACTGATCAAGTAATCCAGCTCTCTGCCGAGGGGATTAGAAGCTGAGTGTTCCAGTGTTCCATATCGTGCGTTTAAATCGCTGGAAATGTACGTGGAATGGTTGAGTGTAGCGCGTCTTATCCAGGTATAGAAAAAAGTTTCTTCTAGGAGGAATGAAAGTAGTGGCAATGATGGTGGAGCCCAGTGTTGTGTCGGTGTGTAGTGGTGGCATAGAATATTCTTTGTGTGTTGTACATACGTAATTTTAATATTGTTTATTTATTATTATACCTTTTATATACTATTGTGAGAACCAAGTGTTCATTTAAACGTATATGTTTATTATTATATATTCTATATATTATTGTAAGAACAAAGTGTTCAGTTTGAGCGTGTATGTTTACCCGCCAAGTCTGGCGTGGTCGCGTCGCTAAGAGCCAGTGGTGATCTAGGTTACGAAGCGACAACGCGCTCATTATTATTTTTTTCATTTTTATAAACGGTTTCATTGGCCACCCCGATACAGGTGGTGGTAGCTAGTGTGTCGGGGAAAAAGTTGTCAACGAGTGTATGTTTCATGTGTGTATGTACTGATATGCTGATGCCGGCGTGTGTTTCTGCATATGTATTTTTCGTGTATATGCGGTATCCGGGAATTCTGATCGGATGATCCGTAGAACACCCATGTGCGTTAGTGTGCTTGTATGTGTTATTAAGCTCAAAGCGTCTCGGCCGCCAAGCTAAGATGTTGTGTAATGGTAAGGATGCTGGGCATGGTTGTATCTTTGCGTGTGTTTATTGATCCTCCTGTCTTTTCGTCGTGTGTTGGTTTGTGTGAGCTAGTCAGAGTGTGTTTGTGTGTTGGGGGAAGCTTGTCAAATTGTGCCTTGCCGATGACTTTGAATTGTGTTTGGGGGTAAATTTGTTTAGTTTCCAACCATTGAGTAGTCTTTGTGTGTCTGGGTCGTTGTAGTCTTCGATTTCGTATACGTGTTTTTCGATTTGTTTAAGCACGTCTTGGTGGATGGCGTTGGTTGGAAACGGATACCCTGTGGTTGTGTAGGTTTTGATGTGTGTTGGGGTTCGTTTAGGGGCGTCGTATTTCTGGTCATTGTCTTTGGTAGGAGAGGTTGAGTCTGTTAGGAGAGGATTGGGGAGGAAGGGAGGAAGGGGAGGGGTGGAGGTGGCTGCCGTGTCCTGGTACCGCCGTGGGAGGTGAGGGTGGTTGAGGGGGTTGGTGTGGAGGTGGGATCGGGGGAGGAGTGGGGAGTGGAGGTGACGGGGAGAGGAAGTGGTGGAGCAGGAGGGGGAGGGGGAGGGGTCGTGGTGTTGGTGTTCGAGGCGGGAGGGGGGTGGTTGTGATGGTGGGGATAGAAGGGGGGTGTGGGAGAAGTGAATGACTAGTAGGGCAGAGAAGTCGGGGTTATCGCCCAAGTTAATTGTGGGGAGGCTGTTTAATTCACATAATTCTTGAAGATTTTTTGGTGAAGGAACCGGGATAACAAATATTATGTAAATGAGCTTGATAGATGGCGGCACTGGCCCATTTTTATAACCGTTCCAAAGGCAAAGTAAATATATTATTTTAGCACCATAACCCTCCTCCACCATACTATAATCTCTACTCTCTATCCTATATATGTATATATACATATATATACATATATACATATATATACATACATACTTATACATGCATACATACATATACACATACATATATACACATACATATACATACACATACATACATATATACACATACATACATATATACACATACATACATATATACACATACATACATATATACACATACATACATATATACACATACATATATACACATACATACATATATATACATACATACATATATATACATACATACATATACATATATACATGTACATATATACATATATACATGTACATATACAGTATACATATATACATGTACATATATACATATATACATATACACATATACATATTATATATATATAAACATATATATATATATATATATATATATATATATATATATATATATATATATATATATAATGCTTTCTGGAAATCAAACTGCTATAAAGACAAGCAACTTTATCCCTACGCTATCAATATCACCTTGCAAATAGTCAGGGGCATCCATGATTCACTTTTATTGTTCTTGCAACTGGAGAAATAAAGCAATATATCCACTCAAGTGTGGCACCAACTCCTGTTCCCAAAGGCGCATGTGAGCGCAACAGAAAACGTTTACATAAAAGAAAACGCTGTGCTTAACCTTTTGAGACAAGAGGGATTTTTTTTTTTCTTTTTTTTTTTTTTTTAGAATTTTGTTCTGAACTCCAGGACATCCTATACAGCTGTAAGGAGACCTTAATACAGAAAGAGTGATAAATGACTAAAAAAAATGTCTTTAAGATATTTTTAAGATTTAAAATCTATCACCATACTTAGCTGTAGATGTAGGACAGAAAAGTTTAAGGAAGATGTCTCAAAAATACCTATCTAGGTAAAAGTTTTTGATCTTGAGATAACTTTAAGGTTTTAGAATTGACAGAAAAGGTTTAATCGATACTTTTCAGTCATGCAGCAGCTGAGTGAAGCCTTCTGATACTAGATTACAAAGGATTACAAAGGCGGAGCATGCCGACAGCAGACCTCTTGGTCCATATCTAGGTCGGATGCGAAAAAAATCATAATAATAAATGAATAAATAAAAACTATAATAATGTAAATAACAAATAAAATACATAGATAAATGCATAGGTATAGTTAAATAATAAACAAACAGGTAAATAGTAAATAATAATAAATTGACATATAACTAATAATAAATGAGAATCAAACAGACAAATAATAACATATACACTATTTACATAGTGTTTCGACTAGGCTGAGGAAATCTCACTTTACACAGTTTGTGCAAACACTCAAAATTTTATTCCTACAAACAGGAGACTCTATGAGTCTTTCTTCAACAGCCTCTGTCCTCGATGACATTTCTCCTTTTATTCTTATTGCCACCTGGAAGCTCGCTGGCTGAGCGGGTTAGGGCGTCGTTACTTGCGGCGAAGGTCGAGGAGACGGTGGTTCGAATCCTGCCACCGGCGAAGTTGAATCAAGGGCAAGATTCCACGCTATAAAGTCCTCTGTAAGGGGCACCGTCCTAGCCTTCTGATAGGAGGATTTTTATGACGTTAAACCACATAAGAAAAAAACACCAAGATACTTTATTCATCTTCATTAAACCCCTCATTAAGAAAAGGGCTGCAGCTTATCTCAATGAAGACATTCGACACTAAGCAGCAAATTCTTCTTTTATTCTGGCAATCAATTCTATTCATATCTGCGTCAAACTCACGGTAGCAAAGGAGAGTTATAGCCTATCTTAATTAAGCAGTTTCTAGCCGATGATAATTAACAATCTCATTAAACAATCTATGCGAAAAAGAGCTAATTAATGAACCTTTTTCTAGGATGTAGCTCCTTTATGTATTCTATTATGATCAACATGATCAACAGCATTCAGTGTCATTTCGCTGTCTGTAGGATTTCTTGTTTGAAGAACTCTCACTTATCGCTTTATCTTTGATAACAACCCTTTTCAGTTCTATTCTAGACCAAGATGACTTCATGTACAGGACCTGTTATTTCTAAATTCAGCGTTTATCTTTAAGTCCTCTGGTTAGCGGAAGAATTCTGTGCGGCTCAATAGAATACCATGGCGTCAGCAAGTTTGAACTTCTTGGGCCTTAATTGGTTTCATAACGATTGTTGGTTTTCAATTCTATTCTAGACGAAGATGATTTCATGTGCAGGATCTGCTATTTTTAGATTCAGCGTTTATCTTTAAGTCCTCTGGTTAACGAAAGAATGCTGTGCGGCACAATAGAATAGCATGGCGTCAGCAAGTTTGAAGTTCTTGGGCCTTAATTGGTTTCATAACGATTGTTGGTTTTCAATTCTATTCTAGACCAAGATGATTTCATGTACAGGATCTGCTATTTCTAAATTCAGCGTTTATCTTTAAGTCCTTTGGTTAGTTTCATAACGATTGTTGGTTTTCAATTCTATTCTAGACCAAGATGATTTCATGTACAGGATCTGCTATTTCTAAATTCAGCGTTTATCTTTAAGTCCTTTGGTTAACGGAAGAATGCTGTGCGGCACAATAGAATAGCATGGCGTCAGCAAGTTTGAACTTCTTGGGACCTAAGTGGTTTCATAACCCGAGGCCTTTCTTTCTCGCCACGCTGAATGAAATTCACAAATGTTAGCCAAAATAAAACAGTTAGTATCTTTTCACACAAAAGATGTTAGCCAAAATACAACAATTAGTATCTTTTCGCACAAATATTAGCCAAAATAAAACAAAAAGTATCTTTTCACACAAAAGATGCTAGCCAAAATACAACAATTAGTATCTTTTCGCACAAATATTAACCAAAATAAAACAATTAGTATCTTTTTGCACAAAAATGTTAGCCAAAATAAAACAATTAGTATCTTTTTGCACAAAAATGTTAGCCAAAATAAAACAAATAGTATCTTTTTGCAAAAAATTTAGCCAAAACAAAACAATTAGTATCTTTCCACACAAAAGACGTTAAAAAGAGCTGTTAACATTTCCTCTTTAAACCTCTTCAGCAAGAGGCTTATAAGAACATAAGAATGAAGGAGACTGCAAGAGACCATAAGGCCTACACTAGGCAGTTCCGCGTCTGTTATCACCTGTCATCCCAAACCATAAAATTGTCTAGCCGTTTCTTAAAATGACTGATAGTTTCAGCGCTCACAACATGGTTACTAAGTCTATTCCACTTATTGACCACCCTATTAGTAAACCAATTCTTTCCTATTTCCTTCTTAAATCTAAATATGCCCAATTTAAATCCATAAATGCAAGTCCTGCTCTTCTGATGAATGAAATCATGAGATGTTCTCTAGAACAATATCTTAAAGGAGGCCCATCGTTACTAAGAGAGGTTGTTTGACATGCCAAATAAGGAGTTGATTCTACGTCCCAAACTAAGACTTCCAATTCCTTTACAGGTACTTTCCTATCACACGGCTGCAAGCGACACGGATGTTGACAAGTTAAAGGTAAGTGATATAGATATACAGTATAGGAATCAATACATCTATCTACCTATCTCTTCATATACATACCTATGCAAAGTAGACCACTTGGAAAAAGAAACTAACGAAGCAGAGCGCTTTCGTATATTACATCTTCAGTGCACTGAATATGTAATATACGAAAGCGCTCTGCTACATTAGTTTCTTTTTCCAAGTGGTCTACTTTGCATAAATGAACACACGTACCCGTGTTCTTATTAGTATACATATCTATCTATCTGCCTATATATACATTAACTAGCTCTACCACTGTAACTCGAACCACTGGCTGTGCGACTGGGTGGGCAATGGCGCTACCATTGTACTATGCAAGGTGTATAAAAATGCATGGTACAGAAGCACAATGGGAGAGTCATTGTTTTGTGGTAACCAGTCTCACAGGCAAGGGTTCGAGTCCCAGTACTAGAGCTAGTTCATCTGTCAAAAATTCACACACTATCTATCTATTTACCTATCTATTCATGTATTTATATATACTGTAATAGACAACAACAAAAAGAGCACATGAAATCAATGGTGAAATATGAAATTATACAAATAATTAAAGGAAAAATGAATATACATTTGTAATACTTAAATGTAATCTATACATCGAAGTTACAAACTAATATACAACAAAGCCAGTTAAGAGGATTTAAACTTCCTATACAATTAAGAGTCTCCAAATCTTTCTAACATTATCCCAGATTTATGCAAATACACAAAATTCATTCCTGCTGCTTTGAATACAAATTTGTTTTAGGAAATTATTTTACACTGTAAGAGATTTACTCTATAAAGAAGTTTTAAACAGATATGATGTATTCTGGGATAATTCAGAGAGTTCCCACCAGGATTTAAGCCAATGGCGCTCATTTGCTAAGAGTTGATGCTTAGATCCCTTGTCTTTTTTTTTTCCAATCACGTAAACTCTTAGAAAACTGCACATGTTGATCAAACGACAGATACACGAACATATAACACACACACACACACACACACACACACACACACACACACACACACACACACACATATATATATATATATATATATATATATATATATATATATATATATATATATATATATATATGTGTGTGTGTGAGTGTGTGTGTGTGAGTGTGTGTGTGTGTGTGTGTGTGTGTGTGTGTGTGTGTGTGTGTGTGTGTGTGTGTGTGTGTGTGTGTGTGTGTGTGTGTATGTGTGTGTGTGTATGTGTATGTGTGCGCGCGCGCGTGTGTTTATGTATGTGTATATGTGTATGAAAACCACAGCTCCAAAGATTTCCTTTCCACAACCCCCACAAACAATAACACGAGTCCATCTCTCTTCAGAACGTCCAAATCCCGGAGACGGTGGAGTGGAGGCTCGGTTCTCTCACCTTCGACGACTTCTGCCTCAGCGGCGACCAGATGGCCGTGGCTGCGGTCGGCATGTTCAAAGATTTGGGCCTCGCCAGCAGACTCCGCATCGACAGAGAAGTGAGTGGCATCTAGCTCAGGTTCGCTTGCTTGCTCTCTCTCTCTCTCTCTCTCTCTATTTATTAAGTCTGTTGCCATAGCAAATAAATAGGAAACAGTTAATTCCTCCATGAAAATCGATCGTAATGACATTATAGCAAAGATTTGTTATTGTTCTTCTTATTCATGTACACAAGTTTTCATTTTGTTAATTTATTTTTTCATTGATAAGTATTCACCTATGTACCATCTGTCGCTGTATTATTTTATTTATTCCTTATTATTTTTTCCTAATTTATTTATTCATTTATCTATATATTTATTATCTATTATCTATTATATATTATCTATTATCTATTGTTTACTGTTTATTGTTTTTCATTATTTATTCATTATTCATTATTTATTATTTATTATTATTTTATTTATCATTCATTATTTATTATTTAGTATTCATTTTTATTTACTTATTTATGTATTTATTATTTCATATATTTTTATTTATTTATTTATTTATATATCTTTTTATTTATTTATTTATTTATTTATTTATTTATTGCAGACGCTTCTGCGATGGATTCTGACCGTCAAGAGGAATTATCGAAATGTCCCTTACCACAACTGGCGTCATGCCTTCAATGTCGCCCAAGTGATGTTTTCTCTCCTCGTGGTAAGTTAAGAAAAAAAAATAAAAATGAATAAATAAAAAAAAAATAACTTTGTAGGGAAGAGGCCAAACGCAGAGTATGGGAGTCCAATATATTCTACGTTTCGCCCAGCAGGGCTTCTTCAGAAATAACATCGATGAAATTTTTTGTACTACTTATATAGTCCGAGCCTTGCGGGCTATAGAACTCAAAAAATAACTTCACTATTTCTTACAATTAATGTCATTATTCTGGCTGCCTGGGACGATCAGTATCCCAGTGGATACCGTGTCGAATTCATGAGCAGTTGGTCGTGAGTTCGGTAACGGGAACCCGCTGCCTGGTTCTTGCATTGGTTCCCGACAACCCTGTCCAGGCGGGGAGGCGACCCAAACGTCGGCCTACAAAACCCAGCGGCTTGTCCCAGCTGACGGGACTTGACCTAACAGGGGTTTTTCACTTCCCACGTTGTGGCGAGTTTTAATTCTGGGTCTCACTAGACGGTTTTGTTTAGCCAAGGATAAACCCATTAACAGAAAATGGGTTAAGCTCATCTTGATTAATTGTTTGGCTGTGTCTTGTGTTATACATTCTTTCAAGCAGACAGCAATTGACTTTTATTCATTCCAGAGAAATATCCTTTGTAGAACTAACGAGTCACTTTAATAGTTGTATTCAGGTGAATGGCAAACATTTCATCTCGTTTAACAAACAAATATCCTTAAGGAGACGATGACTTCCTTGTTGGTTGAGTGATCACATTTGTTGTTTTGTTCCAAATAACATCGGACGATTTCGTTCGACTCTAGCAATACTTAACGTCCTTAGCAGTAGATTAATCCTCTCAACACGACAACCTACATTTTAATCGAGATAAGTTTAATTCCATTAGTGCTAACGGGATCACAGATAGTTAAATAGAATATTAGGAGAAGTTCCCTTGATACGGGAATGTTTAATTGATTTGTTTTTTAATCGAGTTTGGTTTGTTCTCTTTGTTGTGAAAGAACTCACACGCCATATATAGAATTTTTTTTCAATCATTACTGTCATCATGGTACTATGGGTTGTATTCTTAAAAAAGAAAATAGTTCCTTATATAAATATTTTATAAATCCTTGGGAGGGAAATATTTAAATAAGGAATTATTTTTTAAGATCACCACTGTAAGAATCTTACGGTGGTATTCTTAAAAAAGAAAATAGTTTCTTATATAAATATTTTATAAGTTCTTGGAAAGGAAATATTTAAATAAGGAATTATTTCTTTAAGAATACCACTGTAAGAATCTTACGGTGTTATTCTTAATGAAAAAAAATCCTTATATAAATATTTCCCTTCCAAAGATTTATATAAGATTTTTTTTTTAGTATACCACCGTATATTACTCTTCGTAGTACACGAGTTAATTCGTTCTTCCTGATGCAGACATGCAACATGAAGGAGACCTTCTCGGAGCTGGAGTGTCTGGCCATGTTCGTGGGATGCCTTTGCCACGACCTGGACCACCGGGGAACGAACAACGCTTTTCAAGAAAAGTAAGTTCAGTTTTTTGGCTCGGAAGAGTGAATCTCTGTGGTTATGTACAAGGAATCCAGACATGGTGCTTCCTGTAGGGATGGAGTCGCAACCCATCCCCGACAGGTTCGCTAAGCCCGCCACGTGTGCCGCTGGAGTAAAGAAAACGGAGCTCTTCGAGTCAGGTCCGGGATGAACCTCTAGTGCAGCGAATGGAATAGACTTAGTAATCATGTAGTAAGCGCTGAAACTCTCAGTTGTTTTAAGAAACGATTAGACAACTTTATGGATGGGGAGGAGAGGTGGTGATGGATACGGAGGTGCCTAGTGTAGGCCTTATGGTTTCTTGCAGTCTCCTTCATTCTTAGGTTCTTAGGTTCTTATGTTCCCAACCTGGGGTGCTGAAATCAATTATAGGGTGTACTGAGAAGTGACGAACACAAAAATCACATTGATATATGTATCATTGATTACCCATTTGTGCATATTTGAATTTTTCCATGCTGTTTTATTTTTCTAGGGTGTTCTTATTACCTCTACAAACAATATTGTCAATCTGTTTCAGTTCTAAGTAATCAAGAACCAAGCATTACACTTCACTTTCTTTTGTCCTTCTAATAACAAGATAGGGGTGCTGGACTGCTCAGACATGACAACATGGGGTGCTACGGTCGGACAAGGTTGGGAAACGCTCCTCTATTGGATCTCTGCACGACTTCCAGAATTATTCCTTCTTTCTTTTCCCAGGACATTGACAATTTTTTATCGGATAGGTTCAGGAGGCCTAAAATGAATATAGTGGCTCTCTCTGAGGCTAGAATACAGAGTAGGGGTGAAACCAGGTGAAACCAGCAACACCTACTATTGATAAGTTATCAGCAATATGGTCTACCTCACAGAGATGACAGGGGAAGGGTGATGCTATAAGAACATAAGAATGAATGAGACTGCAAGAAACCATAAGGCCTACACTAGGGAACTCCTTATCCATCACCACCTGTCATCCCCATCCATAAAGTTGTCTAATCGTTTCTTAAAACAACTGATAGTTCCAGCGCTTACTACATGGTTACCAAGTTTATTCCATTCGTCGACCACCCTGTTAGTAAACCAATTCTTGCCTATTTCTTGTCTAGCTATGCTATAGGCATAGCTAGGCAAGTGCATCCTGATGTTATACGCGCTACTCCTGTTGATTAGCGTAGAATACCTGTGAGATTGAAGCTCACTCAGTGCCTCATCTTTTATTGCAATATACGCTCCTGCGGATGTACATGGACTCAAGGACAAGGATATATTCTTTGTCAAGCTTGGCAATATACTCAACCAGTGCCTGTCACAGAATATATATGTTATTTTGGATGATTCTGTGGAAGCAAGAACACTAAAAGCTTTCTGCTCTTAAAGTTTGCAAAATGTAGAAGGTTGAGGATTGCTAGTTCCCGGTTCCAGGGACACAAGCCACACCGATGGACTTGATGTACTAATTCTGAATTTGTAGCAAACGAGAATCCTACTGGGCTACAGGAATTATCAAATAGCTGAGTTCTTTAGGACCACACAAATACTTGTGGTTATTATATTGAAAATTCGTGTAAAATCTAGAATATAGAATATAGACATAATATATAGACATATAGACATATAGAATATATAATATAGACATAATATTGCTGGTAGACCCAGTAGGCCTCTGGATCAATTCAGGACTTTAAAATTATGGGTCTGAGTTTTCGTGACGATTAATAAGGAGAGATATGTCATGGAAATTATGGAGGATGTAAAGTACCCTTTCCATACGAATAACCTCACACCTTCCCGACCCTTAGAAGCAGTCATTGTTCAGACAATGTAAACTTTTTTTTTTTTTTGACGACTGATAAGAAGAGATATGTCAGGGAAATCATGAAGGATGTGAAGTACCCTCTCAATACGAATAATCTCACATCTTACCGACCCATAAAGGCAGTCTTTGTTCAATGTAAACTGTTCTTTTTTGTTCAGGACGGGTTCGGCTTTGGCGTTGCTCTACGGAACGCAGAACACAATGGAACATCATCACTTCAACCACGCCGTCATGATACTTAGTTCAGACGTAAGTTTACTAAACCTAGAATTTCGCTTTATTCTTATCTTGTAGAACCTAAAACCTAGAACTTCTCCAGTCTCCTAAATGCACTATACTCGTTTTATTCTTATCTTGTAGAGATATGTTTCATTTTGGCTACAGAAAACTTTGAATCTTATCATTGTACTGCATTTCAAAACCGTATTTTTCCTTGAGATCTATATGATACCTACTCCAGAGGTACAATTGTTACATTCTGGATGCACTAAAGTCTCTAGTATGTGCTCGTATTATTAGATTCAGGTTTGATATCATGCTGTACACCCCACCTCCCTAAACATGTGTTTCCCTTTATGACTATATACTATTAATCATTCTCTGTTTCATTATCTAGATTGTGTTCTTATTCATGATAGCCACCATTCTTTTGCACATCTCTATGGATCATTATCAAGCGGTATTTCTTTATGACTGGAAATTCATTATCATTCAGAAAAGAAGACTGTTTTTAGCTTATAATCTCTCATTTCCGATATCCTCATTAAGATTCTACTTTACCACATTTGTGACTCCACCCAATGTCGCAATATCGTACTCCAATGATAGAAAAGTTTATTTTCTGTAACAGAACGCAATCCATAAACATTCTTTTGTACTCAGCTTTACAAATCGAACCTTTATATTCTATTATCCTTTTGAGGGGTAAGTATACAATCAAATGATTCATAGATAATTGTAATATGCAACTGACGACTTTATTCATCATAGAGGAACAATTTATCAGAAAATTTTGAATAAGCCATCTTCTGAAAAGTATCCCAACCAACAAGTCAAATCAAGTGAACTATTTTGACAAAGCCTTAACCGTCGTCATTGGGAAATTAAAAACATTTGTTTTAATCCCAAATTGTTTTATTTAACTTCGTGACGGTTCTCTGGGCACTAGAATGATAATTCTAAGGATAGTTTGAAATATGATTTTGATTAATCTATGAAAATCAATTGTTCTCTTCAAATATTTCATTATATCTAACGGTGAAGGACTCGGTATAGCGTTAATTAATTCCTTTTATTCGTTTATTAACGACAGATAGTTCAGTTTACAGAAATCTTTGTGTGTTCATGAGTTAATTTAGACCACACACATTAAAACCTCAACATTTTCTTTCTGATTAAGGCCACATGATTTCATTCACTTTACAGATTACATCTCTGCGTTCCAATCAAACTTATCTACAAAGTCATACGGGATCTCAACATCACCTCTGACACGATTTTAACCAGTTTAGAGATACTCTTCTGTACCTTCAGTTATGTTTTAGAACCTCAATATCTTAAGAGTGATTAACGTGAGGGGATCTTGGGTAGCAAGGATCCTGTGCCAGCAAGCGCGTACCTGTGACTGAAGTCGTCACCTTTGCCCTATTTGTTTTTGGGGACAGCTGGGGCAGGTAACAATCACTGCTGGGAATCGAAAAGTGATGCAGGTTTCTAACCCACAACTTAACAAGTGCGAGACCAGCACGCTTCCGATTACGCCGACAGCGCACAGGGAATCTTACACAGTTAAGATGTACATCTCTATGGGTTCAGAAATAATTGGGTGTACGTTACCTTTCAGAGCCTCAACATACTTCGAAATCTGTCCTCCACCGAGTACTCCGTCGTGATGAACACCCTGAAGCAATGCATCCTTGCCACCGACCTCACCGTCTACTTTCAGTAAGTTCCCCTTAGCTCCCCTCATCTTTAGCCAGAACAAAGTGCCTAAAAAGTATCACCTAGCCGAAGGAGTTAAGGAGAAAGAGTTATCCTTCTTTCATGTGGAAATTTAACCCTTTCAAAGACAAATCAAACCATGAATATGTTATTTTCACTCCTAGGCGATTTTATGTAGATACTGGAGACCTTTATGAAGTTCGGATGTCAAGTTTTGATTGGTTTCCTCCCCTAGGGTTCGCTCACGCTTTGTGCCTCTCCTGACGGAAAGTGACTACGACTTCGAAAGGGAGGAGCACCGTGAGATGCTACGGTCCCTTATGATGACGGCCTGTGACATTGCAGCTTCCACTAAGCCTTGGGACATCCAAAGAAGGTCAGGTCATGACCCACGTTGCCCTCGCTGACCCAAAAACCACGTCCAAACACATTTGGATTATGGATTATTACCTTTATATTTTGTATAGACCACGGTAAATGAAGCTTTATTCCTGACTTTTCGTCTAACGACTTTCTCAAAGGAATGAGCATACTAGAAACATACAGAGATTATAAACCCGCCTTATGGCTCAAGGGGGTGTACGAGCGTATAGCGCTGCGTCCTGATTGGCCCGCTGAGACAGCCAATCACGAAGCGCTATATTCGTCACTGCCTCCTCTTGATCTAATCTATCGTTTAGTAGTGTGTTTTTTTATACTTTTCTGGCTATTGCCAGCCGTTTTTATTTCATCATGGAGGTACTCCCAAGGATCAAGGATCACATAAGAAATATCATGTGACAATAATGACAGTCTATTCGCTACGACAAATCCTTTGCTAGATTACATTTTACCCAATACTATATAATCTCATTTACCTACACAGGATACTTGCAATAAAAGAGTTTCAAGTGATCAAGAGCCCGTTTGTATCTTAAGTGAATGAGATCCCAGAGCATCAGTCAGAATGACAATAAAAGTAAGATGAGGCGTTTACGACTTTGGTGGGATTTCGCCTAGAACAAGGTGGATCAGGAACTCCATACGAGAGAACTCTTGATCTGAATGACCATCCCTCTTCTTTCATGTACCTTATGGGAGCCCGTTTGTATCGTAGTTGAATGAGATCTTAGAGGATCAGTCAGAATAACAACAAAAGTAAGATGAAGTGTTCACGACTTTGGTGGGATTTCGCCAAGAACAAGGTGGATCAGGAACTCCATAAGAGAGAACTCTTGATCTGAATGACCATCCCTCTTCTTTCATGTACCTTATGGGAGCCCATTTGTATCGTAGTTGAATGAGAACAATAGTAAGATGAAGTGTTCACGACTTTGGTGGGATTTCGCCATGAACGGGGTAGATCAGGAGCTCCATAACAAAAAACCCTTGATCTGAATGACCATCCCTCTTCTTTCACGTGCCTTATGGGATCTTATTTCATCATCAGACTGTCCTATTCAGTTCAAAGGCTACATCAGACACAAACATGGTCAGGACTGATTCTTCATGCCTGAACAGAATTGTATGGCCTTCGCCAAAAAGAATATATATAGTAAACCACTTTGTTAGTGGGGTTTAAGTAAAAATAAAAAAAAATCCTCCCCTAGTCGTTCATAATTCTTTTTTAATTACCATTTCTGTTTTTCCCTCGTTTTGTCTATCTATCTATCTGTCCATTAGTCTGTCTATCTATGAGATATTTCGCACACAATTCATGTGTACCTTCTCAAAGTTTACGAGAAACCATCTAATTTCGCTTCCTCCCTCACAGGGTGGCCGAACTGGTGACTTCGGAGTTTTTCGACCAAGGTGACCTCGAGAAGTCGAAACTAAAGATTACTCCGCCGGCTCTTATGGACCGAGATCGAAAACACGAACTGCCTCTCCTCCAAATGCGCTGGATCAAGAACATATGTCTACCGCTCTATGAGGTGAGTCTCCTTTAAAAAAAAATAACAATAACAACGACAACAATGACAATAACAATGATAACAATAATAACAATAACAATAATAACAACAACAATAATAACAATAACAACGACAACAACAAAAACAACAACGACAATACAATACAACAGCAACAACAACGACAACAACAACATAAACAAAATCAACAACAACAATAATAATGATAATAACAATAGTAATAATAATAATAACTAAAGCACCGACAGTAACAATAACAATGATGATGATAATGTGTGTGTGTGTGTGTCTGTGTGTGTGATTCACTTTGGTCTTTTGGATCACGTGTTAGACTCGTGATCGACAGCTGTTTCCCTCCCGGAAGAGTGCTCAGAGCTCGTATGACCAATTCATGGGTAATGCTTTGACCTTACACGTGCACACACACACACACTTCCCCACCCACGAGAGTTGGAGTAACGACTCAAAGCGCGGCGATACTGAAATTGTTTTCAGCCCTGGGCAGGATTCGAATCCGGACCGCTGTAGTGGCAGTCTGGGACTCTACCAACTGCGCCACCGAGTGAGTGAATGTGTGTGTGTGTATACATATATGTGTGTGTGTGTGTGTGTGTGTGTGTGTGTGTGTGTGTGTGTGTGTGTGTGTGTGTGTGTGTGTGTGTGTGTGTGTGTGTGTGTGTGTGTGTGTGTGTGTGTGTGTGTGTGTGTGTGTGTGTGTGTGTGTGTGTGTGTGTGTGTGTGTGTGTGTGTGTGTGTGTGTGTGTGTGTGTGTGTGTGTGTGTGTGTGTGTAGAGGTTCGAGAACAGATGTACGAGATGTCTCATATTTCTTACTATATTTTAACGAGCATCATGAAAATATTTGCGTTGGAGCAATAAAATAGCCGACGTTTTTACTGGATACGAGTAGATTAATTACTGTAAGCCAAATGAGAACGAAACTCCACAATTTGAAACAAAATATAAACAACCCGTCGTTAGAGACAACGACTTTGTCAACTTGTTCCCTTTTGGTCATAGATCTGTCTAGTATTCTACTGATCACCAATGGATAGCCATTCTATAACTGATAACATTGATATAGTGCATGTTTTTTTCACGCGTGAAACTACTATTACTTCCTCACTTCAGGAGGCATCTATATTCGTATGGAGTTGTAAGTTACAATTGCGTGTTATATGCAAAGAATGAAGCATAGACTGAGGAAGTATAGGCTGAAGAAGCCCAACTGTGCGATAATAGTAAAAAAAAAAAATAAAAAAAAAAAAAAAAAAAAAAAACTCTTGATCTACTTGTACGTTTCCCTCTACTCCTCTTATAACAGTATCGATCTGTAATGAACAGATCATTCTCGTCCATGACTTTAGCCACGTTGGGCCAAACTTTAGTTCAAACCTGGGTCACGATAGGTCAACTGAGTCCTCCAAAGCATCTGACAGCCAAGACAAGCATATACCTGAGTGGTAAAGATTGTAGATATAAGACGAAAGTGCCCAATAAGAATTCTCTCTTTGCTTACTCTGGAAATTTTTTGAGTCGATAAGAAACGTAAATTGAAGAGGTGTGAATAAACTAGCTCTGACTGTCGGGCAGTGCTGTGTCTTACTGCATTGCCTTCTACCCGAGAAGTGTTGCA
>NC_134784.1:21271975-21284475 GCF_046742065.1 Oratosquilla oratoria
GTGTGTGTGTGTGTGAGAGAGAGAGAGAGAGAGAGAGAGAGAGAGAGAGAGAGGCAGAGAGAGGCAGAAAGAGACTTTCTGTGTATGCATGGATGTGGAGGGGTGCAAATATGTGTGTATTCATGTTTATTTGTATATTTATCTAACTAATCTCATTTGCCTAACGGTAGCGTCTAATAATTACAATAATTAGTTGTGCCCATTTGGTCTTTAGAACTGTATGTTTGCGTGAAAATGATGTTTAAACAAGAACAGGTCGTTTCACTTCGAGAAGTACCGTGACTCCTGATAATATCATAGCCTTAGTCTTCCCACCCACCCCCAGAACGAAGTGACCTGCTCTTGTATTGACCTTGAACGTGTCGACTCGGGAGATAAATGTCTGGCAATAAAACACACAAGGACGTACAGGAAATACGTCTGTTCTTTGACTCCTTCACAAATTACGGCGAATACACAACGCGAAAACAAATCTCTTTTGGCCTTTTCCTACTGGTGGAGAGTTTTATCAATTTGATTTTGGTTGATGCAGGATGTTAGAATTAGACTTTTCCCTGTTAAAGTTCTCCCTACCAGATGAATAAAAATGCTTGTCTAGACAGATATAATCTGTGTGCGACGTTTTGACCTTGACAAAGTCAGAAGCTTTGCTCTTTTTAGCGCGTGAGACGTGGAGAGGATACATAATAGTTCGTCTTGTTTAATGGGATCTACAGCGAAGGCAAAATCTGAATAAATTAATTTGTAAGGTTCCCCAAAGTCAAAGGAAATTCATTTCTCAGCGAAAGTGGTGGAAGTTATGTCAGGCCGTCGAAAATGAGAAACGGGTTCTCTGCTTCCAGCTTCTCTGCGTCAAGCAACATGAAGCAGTTTTTTGCCAAAACCGGTTAACCCAAGTCAGTTCGCTGATGACGTCATAACCGTCTGGCTCGTGACGTCATTCGTGTGTTGAGTTTGCATTCCGTCCTACGTAACCAGCGCTTCTATTCTGCCTATAAGGTAGAATCGTACATACATACATATACCAAGGCTTTTTCCCCCTTACAAGGGAGGTAGCCAAAAAAGGAAAAGGCACAAAATCATTCCCACTCATTCCATCCCTGAATACACTCCACACCCCTCCACCCTCCCTCTTATCTTAGCACCTCCTGGATGACGGGTCATCCCTGCACCTTGTAAAATAATCAAAGAAAAAAATAGGGAAATTAAAATTAAGAGAGAAATAGGGAAAGACAAATTTATGGTCTTGGATGACAAGTGGTAATGGATATGGAACTGCGTAGTGCAGGCCTTATGGTCTCTCGTAGTCTCCTTCATCCTTATCCTCTTAATCTCCAGTCATGAAAGAATAGTAGTCTACGTGACTCTGGTACATATGGGCGACATTGAAGTCTTTAGAGTAATGGATATGTAACTGCGTAGTGTAGGCCTTATGGTCTCTCGCAGTCTCCTTCATCCTTATATTCTTAATCTACAGTTATGAAATAATAGTAGGCTACGTGACTCTGGTACATATGGGCGACATTGAAGTCTTTAGAGTAATGACTATATGAAATATATGTAGTAAATACTCCATATGGGTTACTAATAAGATAATGCTGGATTGTATTATTGTTATTTATTAGATTCTTATTGATATAATAATTTTTGGGTGGTGCATGGTAAAAATGATAAATAGAAAAAAGTGCGCTTAGAAGTGGACATTTTTAAGTGAATAAGTGTACTATTACCCTGTTTAAACCGTTCACTACGTTCTACGTGTTATACTTTTACTTCAAATATCAGACAAATTCACTTATTTTAGGAAAACCCACTTTTCGATCAAACCATTGACTTCATTTCAGTTCAACCTCTGTCTGCTTTTCACTACTAAAAGTGTTAAATCTAGCTGCCGCCAGATGATTTCATTTATTTAAATGAAACACTTTCCACAAAAAATAGATTAACATGTGATTAAAATCATTGAAACATTGTGACAAGATAAAGAAAAATCCAAATAGCAAGACCGCAAAATATGAACAAATATTCAGCATTTATGTTGGTAGCTTGTACGAGTGAGTGACATTCCGAAAAGACAGAAACGACATGACGTCATGATTAACGGACTTTTATAGGTTGTCGACATAAAAAATTTATCGAACTGTATTTTCCTTTTTATCTAGGTTCTTTTTTTTTCAGAATGACAAGAATTCAATTTTAATCAGTATAAATACTTCTCTACTAACCACATAAAAAGATTTATCGAACTATATTTTCCTTTTTATCCAAGTTCTTTTTTCAGAATGACAAGAATTTAATTTTGATCAGTACAGATACTTCTCTACTAAACACCAGATAATTCCATTCAGTCCTTGGTGTCACATGCTAATGATTGTGTTTGATATATTCTAATCTAATCTTTAAATTGACATCATGAATCCTAGTTATTAGTATACTCTCTGGCGATAAAAACTTTAATCATTTAATGTATACTGTGACGGAAATTATTCCCTTCAGATATTTGATCTAGCTAACGCTAAATAAACTTATTCAGCTTAGAAAAGCTGCTTTGGAGTATAGTGTTCAAAACTCTATTAAACAAGTGACAAAAGAGGACACTGACCTTTTTGGCTAGGACATAGTCATATTAGGTCAGCTGAATAAAAGGTCAAATGGCGTCATTGGATCCACAACATGACCTCCACCGTGACACTCTTAGGTTTACATTTTGCTCTTTCTTTGACCACAAATCAAAATAGATTGATAAATGAAAGATTGATTCTTACACTGGTATTCCTATTATTATGTTATCATCTCTCCCTCCCTCTCCCTCTCCTCTCTCTCTCTTTCTCTCTCTTTCTCTCTCTTTCTCTCTCTTTCTCTCTCTTTCTCTCTCTTTCTCTCTCTTTCTCTCTCTTTCTCTCTCTCTCTCTCTCTCTCTCTCTCTCTCTCTCTCTCTCTCTCTCTCTCTCTCTCTCTCTCTCTCTCTTTTAACGTGCTGTCTGTAAGAAGTAATACTATTAATTTTTAATGAAAGTAGTAGTTGCCGACAAGACTGACGAGTTAAACACCATATAAGGACGGGGCCTTTATTTGTACGACGTTTGGCTTATTACAGCTTTTTCAAGTACTTGAAACAGCTGTAATATATACTTGAAAAAGCTTTAATAAATGAAACGTCGTACAAATGAAGGCTCCGTCCTCACATGGTGTTTAACTCGTCAATATTAACGTTGCCATTTGTACCACATGTTTGTATTTGGAAGTCACGTTGCAGACAGGACTAAAAAGGATACACAACAATCCTGTTACCTTATTCCATTTCATGGCTCCAGTATTGGATAAGGTCTCTTTCTTTTCTTTGGCCCGTGTATTTTAAAGAAAGGCCAATGCAATTTGGCCTTCAAGGAAAGGATTGAGAATGGAAATTGAGGATATAGGGAAGGATAGAAGGGGTAAGAGAGAAATAGAAGAAAATAGAAGGAAGAGAAAAAGGAGAGAAGAGAGTATTAGTAAGTTATAGAGAAAGAAAAATAATTTACAGACTATGAGCAGCTTATCAGATTCTTAAAGTGTAGGTTTATGTAGCTTTGGATGCTAATATTTTTATGTTCATATGTTCACTACAATTCAGCTGATACTTATGCTCCGCTATGATAGTGCAGTTAATGTGAAAACAAACTAATATTTTAATTTTTTACTTTAAAACGACAAAAAAAGAGAACACGGATGATTAATCAATTCACAATTGAAAAGTTCCCAGGAAACGCTCTATAAGAGGAAATGAACACATTGATTTAAACGTCGCTTTTGTTCCAACAAAGACTTTACACATTGTAAAAACTTCTCCTCCGTCACATCACAGCGCTTACCTTACATACCACAACTTTATTCACATTTCATGCATGATATCCGACAAGCAACGTAATAGGAGTATACATTGTACTTGAAAAATAAAAAGTCGACTGGCAGCATCTGCAATAAAAATGAAAATTCGCAAAGCTCAATGAAAAAGTTGTCTTTTTATTCTATTTCCAAGAAGACATTTTGAATTTGGTAAATTTGCAATATTAATTTTAAGTCAGTGAATTTAATGGACTTTTTTGTACTTGATAAAGAAAAAGTCGACTAGCAGCATCTGCAATGAAGATGAAAATTCGTAAAGCCCAATGGAAAAAGTTGTGTCTTTTTATTCTTGGTATTTCCAAGAAGACATTTTGAATTTGGTAAATTTACAATATTAATTTTAAGTCAGTGAATTTAATTAACATTTGTGTGTGTGTGTGGGGGGGTGTATATACCTAGTACGTATCATCTCACGTCATTATATTTCCTAACACGAACTGATTCCACTTATCTAATCTTGGGATTAACCTTCTTTTAAATTTAGCACCTTAAACCATTTCGCTATATACGTAACGCGACTTCTATGTTTTCATGCTCAGTAATCAGGCCAAAGGATTGAAAGCTGTTATAAATAACACCCTGATTACATAACTTAATTTATGAATTTATTTTCTTTGTCTTCAGGCAATTCTGCTTAGCTGAGGATAAGTTTGTAGATCAGCGTTTCTCAGCCTTTTTACCCTTGCGTAACCTTTAAGATAAATTGCATGTCTCATGGAATCTCTGCGCAAATATATATATATATATATATATATATATATATATATATATATATATATATATATATATATATATATATACATATATACGATATCTTTCTCATTTTATTTTCATGGTAATAATAGGTTAGGTAGGATGATGTCTATATTACATTATTACAATAACCAAGAATATTCCGTCCGTGTTTAACTATGTTATATATATGAAATCAAATTAAAAAAAATTGGCTTATCTCACTTGTTCTAGGGAAACCTTTAGGGACCTTTTGCGGAACCTTAGTGTTCCGGGGAACCTTGGTTGAGAAACACTGCTCTAGATTATCAAAAGGTCACGAATCTCATTTTGTCTAAGGCCAGACCATTTACTCAGTTTAAAGGCGATTTTCTAGTCAATGAAAATTTTAGTTATAGAGCTAGAGAGAAAGGGGAAATAGTTCACCTTATTCTCAATGAAATTCAATTACGTAAAGCTGTCATCGCTGTGAGCTTACGTTTTGCACTCCAATCTGAGCCTTGCAATTCCTGACAGCACCCTGAGTCCGAGCAAATCCAAATAATCATTGATTCTTTATACCTCCTTGGCTATTTACCCTTTTAGCAGTCGACTTCCTTATCTAATTTCTTTTATAGACGTAATCGAAGAAGCTATTCTTGGGTGAAATTATATGTATACAGCAAAGATTTATCCACGCAGAAATCTGATGATTATATTGGGTTAGTTTATTTTACATAAAAAATGAAGGGAGGCTGGTTCAACGAATATTTACATAATTTTTCTTTTTCTTTTTTCTTTTTTCTTTGCGTTTTTTAGGTAGGCATGTTGCAACGTTAATACGTAATGATGTGTTTGTCGGTTTTGTTATCTTTAAAAATTGTTTTTTACTTTTGAACCTACGTGCGCTTGTTAAAAGTAATTAGTCGGAAACAAAGAACCGTAAATGTTTATGTGATGCCTGAGAGATATTAGCACAAAACTGTGCTCCAGGGCCATAACTAACAAGTACGAAGATATAAAAAAAATAACTATCATAAAAAAACTGTGAGTGTTGAAGACTGTTGTTCATATAGAAAATGAAAAATTATAATCACGCTTCGAATAGTTTCCAATTATCATCTATTTTTTCATTTTCGCAGGGATTATCCAGTGTAATGTCACATCATTCGAACAAAAAAGAAAATGTATACGTGTGAACATTGTGACGAATGTGAGTAGGAGGTAAAGGGAACACGGGGTGAGGGAAATACTTTTATTCCTGACTACCTGTAGTTTCGCTTGAATAGTATCTTTAGAGGAATAGTGTTAGAAGTCAAGCTGTTCAATATATATATATATATATATATATATATATATATATATATATATATATATATATATATAGATGACGTCGAGTGGGGGACCAACCAGACACATATCCACGTTCCCTTTTTCTGTCATTTGTATATACTGACCAGCTTGACTTGTAACACTATTCCTCTGAAGAAGCCACTCAGACGAAACTAGTCAGGAATAAATGTATTTCCCTCAGCCCGTGTTCCCTTTACCTCCCTCCCACAAAAATGTTTATGTCGAAAGATCTTCCGGTAACGTGTTTTGAATAAAGCTGACGTAAGGACAGACCAGGAAGGCTTCAGGATGAAGCGAAAGTGATATATCCCTGTGCTTACACAGAAAATTACCATATTTGAACAGAGATATAATTACACAGGAAGACTAAGACCAGAGACTTTAAATCATTCATGCTTCTTGTCCTGCTGTATAGCTGTGAAACTTGGACACTGCACTGTGGTTTCAAGGAAACTCTCGACGTTTCTTGGTAGCAAGTACCCTCGGAAAATCGTGATGCATTGTTAGAATGAACTTATATCAAGTCCTCTCAACTGCATAATTCGTGAACATTTGGGAACGCTTCCCAGAAGTTGAGTCCAGTCACAGAATAATCCTCACAGGAGATATTTCTCAGTTGAGGTGAAAAAGACATCCACAGAACTCATGGCTAAATCATCCGGTCCTACAGACAACTGTTAGGGATGGGAAGGGTGCCTGCATGGGTGTTTGAGTTGTAAAATGGTGGTGTTTATATATTATGCACCACACGGAGTATGCCCTTAATTGATTATGATATAAAAGAAATTGAGTGGAGATCTCTATGAATACATTATATATATATATATATATATATATATATATATATATATATATACATATATATATATATATATATACTATGATACTTATCATCATTTCTTACCCTCATATTTCCAGTAATTCATTAAATAATAGGCCATATGGAGATAGTCGAAAGAATGCAATTTCTATTTCCTTAGTCATGTCACGTTATTTGAAAATGATTCTCTATGTGAGCTGATTATTAACAACTTGTCCATAATTATCTTGAATTGATATTAGCTAATATTATTAGATTTAATTAGCTCTGCTGCAGCACTAATTTCCAGGTGATAATACCTTGCTCCCCTTTATCTTAATTCCATTTTGAATGTTTAATCTCGAAAAGTAGTGATTATGTTTAATATATATTGTGAAAGTGTTTACAATCACTATTTTTCTCTGATGTACCATCGTGATTAATCATGAAACACGTTGTATTCAGATTATTAAGAAATTGGGTTAGAATGTAGAGAATATCTGTGATTTAGTTATCTGTGAATATTATTAATACTATTTTGTTACTGATCCATTCTAAATCTATTTGACAAACGTTAGGTCATGCCTTCTGTCGACAGGAAGTTAATACCAGATTGTTCTAGAAATAACTTATATCCCTTTATATTTGAAACTCACCTACTAAATGTGATTGTAGAAATGAATTATGAACAAGAATTACATTTGAAATAAAAATCTTATAATGAATATGTAAAATATTATAAAGAGAAATAAGATCAGATAACTGATTTTAAATACTGTAAGTACTTTATATCCATACATATCTTCCAAAAGAACAAATGAATTTTGATTGCACAAATAAGTATTTAGCAAAATCATGATAACATGACTATATTTTAAAACAAAAGTAATTTATATTACACAACTTATGCATTTTATAAGCACCAAAGAAAACTTATCAAACGAAATCTAAACAGAGTTTCTATGGTTGCAAATATTACTTATTTTCATCATTGGCTATTTCAATTATTTTATCAGTTGTTAATATATTAGGTAAAAATATGAGGCTAATGTAAAACCAAGAGGGAAATATATGTTCATGAGAAGCTAATGTAGAGATAGCATGCACACATCCTTGTGGCTCATGAGCGACTGAAATGCACGTAAGTCGTGTATTGCCATCAATCAACGGAACCTGCTCGCAGCATTTGGTAGAAATACAATATCTCAGCTTCGGCTTTGACGTTGATTTGATAAATTCTCACTATCTGACGTAATTATCAATACTCCTTTGCACATACATAATAGACAAATATTTTTCACAGGGACAAGTGATATCAATGATATAATAGTTATTCCTTTTCGTAAATATATGACAAACATTTTATATAGTAGATACAAGGAAGCAAAGGACAGTAAATATTCATATGATATCTGGAACGTGCATGGCAGACTGACAAGATATGACGTCATATCGACTTACTTTTGCACATTGACAGCAGACATCGAATATTTCTCTTGACGCACGGTGCTTTGTCTAGTAACTAAATTGTGTTAATGATATTTGGATATTACGTTAGTGATCGTTATTCATTCTCTGAAGAGCTGAATTTTAAATATAAGAGAATGAACATGAGACAAATATTCTAAGTTCTCATTACTTGATATTATAACTATATAATTGTTTAAAATTTTCTATCGCTATTTGCTCTCTAAGGTAGCTAGGTAATTAGCACCTCTATTGGAATTCCCCATTCTTCTTGCTGTAATTCTTGTTATCGTGGTTATTATTATAATTATTATTATCATCGCAGTTCTTACTAAACTGGATGGGCGCTGGTGTTCTGAAAATCTAGTTCGTTGATCGTTCAAAATTACGGGATTTTTTTCGACAATGAAATTTATTTGGACGTAAAAACACTGTTTATTTGTGGTTCCAGGACTAGTATATTTTAAGGTCTTCTCTTCAGCTTGAGTTAAAAAAAAACGTGGACAGTCGGGTTTACAAACAGAATTGGAAATGTAGGGCCGTGGGAATGTCCCAATGGGGCTTATGTGTATTTGTTTGTTATTGGACGTTGTGAAGAATAATTCCCAAGAAAGCTTTTGGATTTTTTTTCCCGGGGAAGGATTAGTTAATTTTGCTGATTATACAATAGTGACTCCATCATTTATTTATTTATTTATCTATTTATTTATTTATCTATTCATCTATTTATTTATTCATCTATAAACATACCTTTGGCATTTTGCAATTATTGGTGATAATTATTTGTCTTGTGAATAATGATATCTCAGATATTCTGCTGGTGGTCTCTTATGGCAGTAACAGATGCAATAGACATTATTCTATTACAATAACTATACTACAGTCTATTTCCAAGAAAGCTTCTGCAGAATCTAATATAGATATCTTGAAGTGATGCATGTTTCCCTGTCGGTCTAGTTCAATGGTCTCTAATGTAAGGTCCGTGACCTCCTGAGAGGCCAGAGAGTTTCAAAATTGGGAGCCACAATTCGAAAACTAGCGGTTGTTAATGGATGTACAATGATTAACTTTGCATAAGAATATAAGAATGAAGGAGACTGCAAGAGACCATAAGGCCTACACTAGGCAGCACCGTATCCATCACCACGTGTCATCCCCATCCATAAAGTTGTCTAATCGTTTCTTAAAACAACTGATAGTTTCAGCGCTTACTACATGGTTAGTAAGTCTATTCCATTCGTCGACCACCCTATTAGTAAACCAATTCAGGTCCATCTCCTTCTTAAATCTAAATTTGTCCAGTTTAAATTCATTACTGTGAGTCCTGCCCTGTTGTTTTAATATGATGACCTTGTTTGCATCACCCTAGTTAAAGCCTTACATCCACTTGAACACCGGTATTAGATCACCTCGCACTCTGAGTCTTTCCAGAGAGTGTAAGTTAAGGTGCCTAAGCCTCTTTTCATCTCTTTAGTGATGAAGTGGTATCATAGAGGCTAAAAAACAGCAGTCCATAGGTGTGGAGTATACGAACAAAACGTGTTGATAGCCATTAGCCTAGTGTGTTCATATTCAATACCATTATCACTTCCTTCTTTGTTATTGGTCGTATTGTTCTTAATGATAAAGACGAAGCTTTTTTTCTCGTAAAAACAAACTAGATTAGTATTGATGCTGTTTACAGGAGTTAGTTCATCAGCATTTTTATTTATTCATTTTTTGTAGAACATCTTATAGGTATCTTGCTTGCTGTTCTTCATGATAAAGACAAAGTTTTCTTTGGTTCATAAAAACAATTTAGATTAGTCTTGATGTTCTTTATAATAGTTCATCAGCATTATCCTTTTTTTATTGTATAACATCTGCTTGACTGTAACTTCGGCAGTGAATCTGGAGTACCTAGTAGCCCATCTTTGGTAAACAGAACTAGCACTCTTAGTTTGCTGCCTCTTTTGGTTAAAATTCCTTTATATTGCGTCATATACCGTGTTCAATGATGGTATTTCAGGAGCAATTGCTTGATACGAGTGACCTGATGCAAGCGAGTTCTAGCGTATAAACTTATTCGGCGAAGATGGTACATACATACATATACCAAAGGCTTTTCCCCCCTTACACGGGAGGTAGCCAAAAAACAAAGGCATAAAAACCGCTCCCACCCATTCCATCCCTACCACACTCCACTCCCCTCCACCCTCTTCCCTCCCTCTTATCTTAGCACCTCCTGGATGACGGGTCATCCCCGCATCTTGTCCACTGCCCTGGGTCAGAAGTAGTGACGCAAGACACAGCATATCCACAGCAAGGCCGCTTCATTAAATTGGTGACACCCCTTTCCGTCCCCTTATGCAGAAAAAGAGAAGACGGGGAGAAATCCATTCGGGCTGCGTCAATTTTTTCTCAACTACATTATATACTTCTTGTGGTTATAGCTACATTCATCTCATATATTATTAATCGCTGTATTGTTTTTTCCGATTCTTAGTTATTTTCTATTGCTGGTAAGTAAGACATCTAGGAAAGGAAGTTTCCTTCTATACAAGCCTCGGTGGTAAAGAGTAGAACGTAGTTTTTAGTAAATTTCTGAACTGAATGTTGAAACTATCGCTGGCCATTTAAGAAGAAAGGACAGTCGTCTATATATTTTGTGCATTACTTAAGTTTTCTTGTTCTCTCGAATACTCGCTATTTGACGCACTCTCCCCAAAAATGAGGACAGATAGAATATCTAAGGGGCAAGTGTAGCAATATCTATTGCCTCACTGTTGATTTTACAATATTTCTCTGTGGGTATACAAGAGGTCTTATCAGATGCTGGCACAAAGCAGCTATCGATTTTTTCATATATGTCGTGGGACTTTTCTGTGATTGATGCATCTATTAGTGTATTGTCTCTGATGATGCACCTCTTGGTGTTGATTGTCTCTGCAACAATGATATCGATGAGGACTGATGACGTCCAGGAAAACGATGATAATGATAAGTATTCAATGACACGAGTCGGTCAAATTGCTGAAGATATATACTCGTATATCTTTAAGAAATAAAACTACCATTAAATATTCAACAAATAAATCATTACTCCCTAAAAACATACAAAAGTGTACCAAGTACATGATTCCTACAGAAACGAGTATAAAATCTGGGACAGGACGTCACATGAAGAATTGTCACCCCAGAACGCCCACATGAAGAATTGTCACCACCATGAAATCCCACCTGAAGAACTGTCACCCCAGTACTCCGAATATCAACAGTGGAATGAAAATTAGATTAGGTTGAATGAGGGTTATGCTTATTGTCACCAAATTATACAACCGAAGAATCGTAAACCCAGGATGGCCCACATAAAGATTGGTCACCCTAGGACATATAGCCCACATGAAAAATTGTCACTCTGTAGAGGTCTGGAATGACGATTCTTTATGTTATCCCAAGATTTTCTGATCATCTTTTACAACCAATTCTTCTTATAAACCTGTCAACATGTCACACAATTCCAACCCCATCTTTTTACGTCATGGACACATCAATGAATATTAGAATATTTATTTCAACGTTGAAGAATACCGAGTAGAAAATTCCTTTTAGATTCTTAGAACTATCATTATCATTACAATTATTATTGGATTTCGGGCCAAGCAATTTCACTGGGCCAGTTCCATGTAATGTTTTTATGCAACAAAAGCTAGATGTTGCCCTACCGTGGAATAAAGAATTCAGTATCAAGATTTCCCAGTGGACAGTTAAATTAATTATACATTTTTCAAAGTTAACTTTCGCCATTCCGAGGCAATACATTACAACTTCTGAACCCATATATGGAATTAAAAATAGATACGGAGATAGACAAACAGATACACAAAATAAACACAAAAAAAAACAGTATTACACCGCGTATGTTACTCTAATGCAGTGTTTCTCAACCTTTTTTACCCTTGTGTAACTTTTAGAATAAATTGCATGTCTCAAGGAACCCCTGCGCAAAAAAAAAAAAAAAAATCATATACCATATCTTTCTAATTTTATTTTCATCGTAATAATAGGATAGATAGGATGATGTCTATATTACATTATTACAATAAACTAGAATGTTGTGCGTCTTTATATTACATATTTCAATAAAAAATTAAAAGTGCATTAGTTTATCTCACTTGTTCTCACGGAACCCTTAGGGTTCCAATGAACCCTGGTTGAGAAACGCTGCAGTCTAATGTATAGTATCTGGTTTAAAATATTTACCGATTCCTAGGCGCATTGGTTGAGAGTTATCATTATTTTCCAT
>NC_134784.1:21299475-21306975 GCF_046742065.1 Oratosquilla oratoria
TCTCTGTCTCTCTCTCTCTCTCTCTCTCTCTCTCTCTCTCTCATTCTACCTCGTTCTCTTTTACTTTTTAGAACATAATAATCTGTTCTGATTAAGTCTTACATTATTTATATAATTCAGATACGGCTTCAATGAATTATCTTTTACTTTTTAAGTTATAGAATCTAAATTCTTAAAACGCGACCGATGAAAAGTAAAGAAAGGTCATAGACCTATAAAGAAAGGATTAATTTCTCCCACAGATGTTGGATAAGGGATGGCATACATACATATACCAAAGGCTTTTCCCCCCTTATAAGGGAGGTAGCCAAAAAACAAAGGCATAAAAACCACTCCCACCCATTCCATTCCCTACATACTCCACTCCCCTCCACCCTCTTCCCTCCCTCTTATCTTGGCACCTCCTGGATGGCTGGTCATCCATGCATCTTGTCCACTGCCCTGGGATGGCAGACGACGTAAAATAATTCATGAAATACCAATTGGGAAATGTATCGTACATATGAAAATTTTAACAGACGGAGTTAGATATCTAGGCGATCACCCCTTACACACACATACTCGTACATACAAACACGCCCAAACAAGCACACGCACTCACGCACACACACACACACACACACACACACACACACACACACACACACACACACACACACACACACACACACACACACACACATATATATATATATTATATATATATATATATATACACGCACACACACAAACACGCACATGCGCCCACACACACCTATACACAAAGATTACGATATTCAGAATTGTTATGGTCCCGACATATAATGAGAGATATGATCCAGATCCAGAGTGACAAGGAGTAAGAACCTAAATGATCACCAGTCTTGTAGATAAGCCGCAGAGATTACAAGCTCTTGTCCAGCCATGTCTAGACAATTGGAGAGTTCAAGTCACTGAATAGCGTGGACAAGTCTTACAGAGATCTCTTGATGTTGGATTGGAAGGCCAAACGAGTTTGTGGACAGAAGTTTAAACGAAGTACATGTTGGAAGGATGTTATGATTTTCTTTATTTTATACAGGTACATGAACTCATGGAATACTTTAGTTTGCTATTAAGTGCCATTGCAATTTACCTCATTCTAGTCTTCTCTCTTCCATTCTTTGTTAGTGTTATTCCGAAAGCAATCTTTCGCTTCTTCTATGATGTACTTAACTTCGTTTCCATCTCCTTCGTCATCTTTCAAGACTCCCATTCGTAGATCAAAGTTACACTGAACACTGATTTTTAAATCCACAATTCATAAATAGAAGCTTACGATTTTCCTATATTACCAAACTGTTCTCGAACAATTGTGATATGCCTTTTCATTTAATTTTGACAATCATTAGTCACTTCTACCAATTGACTTAATTGGTAATACTTTTCAATGTCGTTATTTTCATCGTTAATTAATTGCTTTGTTTTAAAATGCCACATTGAGCATTACCTTGGATTTATTGTTATCTATCTTCAAACTTACCCCCAGACTTTCTTTGTTGAGATCACTTATACTTTACAAACAATTTGCTGCTTCTGAAATTGAAATAGTGTATTCTTAAAATATAAGGTGATTGACATTCTCCATTAATATGATAGTCTGACCTTTTCTTTTCCAAACAAGTTCAGGAAAATATCTTCAAGGCAAGTTATAAATAGCTTAAATAAGTTTGCATAACCAGCCTGAAGGGTCACTAGTTGCCTGGCGTGAAAGGGGCCTCTAAGTTGAGGTAAATGAACGTTTTTTGCTGACGACTTTTTCCTCTTTGTGATGCTAAAGGGGGTTATGTTTTTTTTTCTTTCTTTTTTTTTAATCTCTTATTACTCAGTATCATCACCCATCTACAGAGCTTTTCCGCCATAAAATTACTATAGCAATCTATTTCATTTTCTCGACAAAAATACATAGACTATCATTTGATAAACTGGAGTAAAATAAATTTCATCCAGCATATCAAATTCCCTTACAAAAGCCGTGGGCGGCAAATCTGTCGAAGGAAATTTTTCCCAGTGCGATAACGCCTTCATGTCGTTTTCTATTCATTTCTCCCTTGCGTTCTTTCCTCATTATTGTTTTTTCTTGGAATTTGCAATTAAATCATTAGTCCTTACTCCAACTCCACTCACATCCAGATTAATTATCTTGCCTTTGTTTGCTGTGTTTTTATTATGTTTTTCTAATTCTTTGTTCAATTATTTCTATTCAACAATCTGTTTATTCATTCATTTTCCTGGAAGTGGACGGGATAGAAAACGAGTGTCGGAAAAAATGATTCCATTCAATTAGACGAGAAAATCCAAATGAATGATTACTTTACTGAAGTTGCAAATATCATTTCTCCTACTACGAAGGAAGCTCCACTCAGATAAACGAAATTTCTTTTCCACATCCAGACTAAACATCAAAGTTGTAAAACGTAGGAAAGTGATTAACTGAGATGGGTTAGGTCAGCACTTCCCCGGAACCCTAAGGTTCCGCAAAAGGTCCCTAAGGGTTCCGCGAGAACAAGTGAGATAGGCTAATGCACTTTTGACATTTTATCTAATTTCATATACGTAATAAAACTAAACACGCACACATTCTTGGTTACTGTAATAATGTAATATAGACGTCATCCTATCTAACCTATTACTACGATGAAAATAAAAAAAGAAAGATATGGTATATGTTTTTTTTCTGCGCTGGGGTCCCTTGGGACCTACAATTTATTTTAAAGGTTACGCAAGGGTAAAAAGATTGAGAAACGCTAGGATAGAGAGTAGTGGAAAGCTCTTTTTGTGAAGAAAAGCTTCCTTGGGTGAAATGCATCAACCAGACGTAGGCTGGAGTAATTACCAAAGTCTTGAAATATAGATGAGGGGTTAAATATCTATTCTCTCCATTTCCTTTGCTCCAATTTACGTAGATCCGAAAAGGAAAGACTTACAATTGTTATTTTCTTGTCATTTATATGTCATCGCATAGCCTTAACAGAAATATATATATATATATATATATATATACATATATATATATATATATATATATATATATATATAAATATATATATATATATATATATATATATATATATATATATATATATGCATGTGTTGTTAATGTTGACATCATTAAGGAGGTTATTAATCTTCTTATGGGTATTCTCCAGCTTTCTAACCAATACTCTGCCATTTGGAGGGTGGGCATAAACCAAGTTGCTAAAATTATTAATTTATTATCAACGTTTCGTCTGCAAAGTGACATCTTTAGGAAAATCTATAACATGAATATTATCGACATACAGAAATAAATAAAAAGTTGTTAAACCTAAACAAAATTCATAATATGGAAATAGATATCAATAAATCAGCAATAATACAAATCCTATCTGGATACATGGGCCGTAGTGGACCGCTACTTACAAAAATTAAAGGTCCAAAGAAATGATGAAGGAAATCGTCGGTTGGTGACTTATATATACGAACCTAGCCGGCTTGGGTGGTGGAAGGGGTAGGGAAGGATTAGATGGGAGGGGTTAGGTTCTCATTAAGACGGGAAGGAGAGGGTTGGGGGGTTAGGGGGTTGCGAGGTCGGTTGGGGGGAGGATGGATGGAGTGGGTGGGAGGGGGGTTTAGGGCGTATTGACATAGGGTGTGGTCACGGGTGGTGGTGGCTTCACTGCATTGTTAAATAACCAATGACGGAAATCATGTTGCTTTGGATATTTATTATAGGGCTGTATTCCCTTATAAACATAGCTTCTAAAAGCTTAAGTTTATGTGCATCCCTATTGTTTGCTAGAATCCTGGTGTTCTTAACTAGGTATTCACGGGTAGCTGTTTGGTTATGATATTTCAATAAATGATGTTTAATAGCCCCGTTTTGCAAGTGCATTGATATTCTCCTATTGAGACTACATCTAGTATGACCAATATATGATGAATTGCGGGTTACACAGTCCCCGGTAATACATTTAAATTCGTACACAATATTAGTTTTAGACATGGTCTCATTGTTACTATTCAAGTTGTTAGTTATTACCAATGACCTAGTTTTAAGGTTGGAGTAGTACCTCATAGGTAATAACTAACAACTTGAATTGGATTATCTGACAAAGGATCAATTCATTACTGGGCCATACTATGCCAACTTAATAAGGCAGCTGCGAAAGAAAATAAAAAACGGCGTTGAAAGCTGTCATTAGGGGTGCTATTTCATCAGGACAATGCTCCGGCACACAAATCCGCCGTGGCTCTTGCTGCCATACATGATTGCGGCTTCCAGCTAGTTGAACATCCGCCCTATTCACCGGATTTGGCTCCCTCAGATTGCTATCTATTTCCCAAGATGAAATAAAAGCTCAATGGTCAACATTTCGCCATGGATAATGACGTCGTTGATGCCGTAGAGGTGTATTTGGAGGATCAAAACTCAAGCTTCTAGGAAGAGGGGATCCGTAAAGTCCACGACCTTTGGAAGGGAAGTATGATGAAAAACAAATATATCAATTCATCATGAAATTTTTGTACCTTAAGCCACGAATTCCTCAATAACCCCTCGTGTGTGTGTATATATATATATATATATATATATATATATATATATATATATATATATATGTATATATATATATATATATATATATATATATATATATATATATAATACTGATGACCCACTTTCGGAGAAGAATAAGCGAAGATATAGAGATCTGTATATTTCGATCACTTACTGTGACCCTCTTCAGTGGATCATCAGTGGGTCATCAGTATTGTTTTACAAATGTGCTACGACATAACTTTGTTGTGATATATATATATATATATATATATATATATATATATATATGTATATATAAATGTACATGTATATATAATTTTCTACAGTATTATAAAATGAGAATAATAATCATTCTTTTATAGTGTGTTCGCAGGGCACACAATTGGTGGAATTCAATTAAGTAAAAAAACAACAACAATGAAATAAAATTAGCCTTAAAAGGTAAGAGAGAGAGCATTCTATGTTAATATCATGAATAAAACGTATATATGTAGCTACCCACTGAAATGGTACATTGAATGTCTAGATGAAATTATCTGAGATGAAAGAAAAACAGTAAGCCTTGCAAAGGTAAATCGTAAAAAGAAAGAATTTCATTTCGAAATTAAAAGTATGCTTGAAGTTACAAGAAACAACAAAAACGTCATCAAAGCTATGAAATGTAATTTGTAAAATAATGTAATTTGTAAAATATCATGAACGAGCTTTCTAACAAAGTATAGAGTACAAAATATCGTCAAAGAAACAAATCCAAATTATGAAGTAATTTAATGGGAAAAAGAAGAACTATGCAGATGAATAGGAAAAAATATTTAGATTTGAAGCATCAATTAAAAGGAAATATTTGAGAAAAATGATGAATTATATAAAGAAATCTATTTAAGAAGTTAAATGCAGCATAGGAGAAAGAATATCGATTTCTTTTTTCAAAAAATTTTCTTCAGTCAGTAAATTAATCTGCAGACGTTAGTAATATTTCAAATGAAGTAGTAAAGTTTGCTCTAAATGGCCTGAAACGAGGGGAAGCACAGGAGGGAATTGGGAAATCAATAGATCTTCTGAAAGACGCAAGATGGTTATTGCCGAATAGTTCAAAAATATACTAAGCGCGGCCGTACAGTACCCTAGTCCATACTGTCTCGAACGTAGGAGCATGTGGTTCCGAGTTCGATTCCCGGGACCCACTACGGGCTTGCTACGTTGGTTCACAACTGCCCTGGCTAGGCGGGGAGGCGACTCGACGTCGGCTTAAAGAATCCCAATGGTTTGCCGCAATTGACAGAGCTTTTCCTTACTACTGCGTGGGAGTGACATACGGGGTTTATATACTAAGCGTATTGATAACGAAAGCGTTCTTGAGACAGGATGTAATTATTTTGCGATTTTGTCATGTAAGAAAAAATAACCATCGACAGAGTAGGTTGTTAAATATGTATAGAAAGAGTTTTCCAATATTCTTAAACAAGCAGACTAAATAAATTTTTCATAAGAAAACCAGGTAACAGATAGGCTTGAGAAGCTTTTGTAGACTGTGCAATGGACGTCGACTCAATAGGAAAAGCGACAATATTAAACTGTATGCTCAACAAGAGTAATTGAAAATATTAGGATTATACTGATTTACTTCGACTTTATAATGGGATGAAAGAATTGGGATTAAGAACCGAGTTGGTGATGGTTATACATACATACATATACCAAACGCTTTTTCCCCCTTACATGGGGAATAGCCAAAAACGCATAGAAACCACTCCCACCCATTCCATTTCCTATATATTCCACTCCCCTCCACCCTCCTCCATCCCTCCTATCTTGGCACCTCCTGGATGACGGGTCATCCCTGCATCCTGTCCACTGCCCTGGGTCAGAAGCAGTGTCGCAAGACACAGCACATCCACAGCAAGGCCGCTTCATAAATTCGGCGACCCCCCTCTCCGTCCCCTCATGCAGAAAAGGAGAAGATGGGGAGAAATCCTTTCAGGCTGGTTATACAAACTTATTTAAGCTATTTACAGCTTGCCTTGAAGATATTTTCTTGAACTAGTTTGGAAAAGAAAATGTCAGACTATCATATTAATGGAGAATATTTAGATCGCCTGATATTTTAAGAATACACTATTTTAATTTCAGAAGCAGCAAATTATTTGCAAGGTATAAGTGATCTCAATAAAGAAGGTCTGGGGGTAGGTTTGAAGATAGATAACAGTAAATCCAAGGTAATGCTCAATGTGACATTTTAAAACAAAGCAATTAATTAACGATGGAAATAACGATACTGAAAAGTATTACCAATTAAGTCAATTGGTAGAAGTGACTAATGATTGTCAAAATTAAATATAAAGGCGTATCACAACTGTTCGAGAACTGTTTGGTAATACAGGAACATTGTAAGCTTCTATTTATGAATTGTGGAGTTTAAAAACAGTGTTCAGTGTAACTATGATCTACGAATGGGAGTCTTGAAAGATGACGAAGGAGATAGAAATGAAATCAAGAAGTACAAATAGAAGAAGCGAGAGATTGCTTTGGGAATAACACTAACAGAGAACGGAAGAGAGAAGACTAGAATGAAGTAAATTGCAATGGCACTTAATAGCAAACTAAGGTATTCCACGAGTTCTAGTACGTGTATAAAATAAAGAAAATTATAACATGCTTCCAGCATGTACTTCGTTTAAACTTCAGTCCATGAACTCGTTTGGCCTTCCCATCCAACATCAAGAGATCTCTGTAAGACTTGTCCACGCTATTCAGTGACTTGAACTCTCCAATCCTCTAGCCTCTTCACTCCGGGGCACATCGCACGTCTGGCAGCATTAGCTGCCCGACGTGCGATGTTGCGTCATAATAATCGCATTATAAAAAATAAAGTCAGTGCTCAATCGTTCGTTCTCTTTCACCCGTGAATTTTGATAACCATAGAAAATATGATGAAGCCAGTT
>NC_134784.1:21314475-21316975 GCF_046742065.1 Oratosquilla oratoria
GCAGCTAAGACTCTGAACTCTATCCTCACCCCTTATGAGCCTACAGGGAGATCCGTCGCTTCAGCTACGGAATTCATCGACTTGCTCCGGACGGCTCCACCCTGCAATGATATCGCCTCTCTGGACGTTGAAAGTCTATTTACTCATGTTCCCGTTGATGAGACAATAAGTATCATATTAGAGAGAGTCTACAGAAGCAATGTCCCTGCACTTGACATCCCTGAAGACGTCCTGCGAGCCATGCTCGAAATCTGCACAAAGGAGGCCCCATTTCTCTCCCACAGGGGAGAGCTATTCAGACAAGTAGATGGAGTGGCAATGGGTTCCCCTTTAGGAGTCCTTTTTGCTAATATGTATATGGCTAAAGTGGAAGAAAGAACCTTTCAAAACCATCCTCCTCCAGGTATATATGCCAGATATATCGATGACATTTTTATCACCACTTCTACTGACGATGAGGTCCCCCTTCTCCTAGCAGCATTTGAAAGCAATTCCTGCTTAGCTTTTACCTGTGAGCGCAGCATAGATGGACGCCTCCCTTTCCTCGATGTTGACATCTCCAAACAAGATCAAAGCTTCAAGACTAAGGTTTATACCAAAGCCACAAACGTGGGACGCTGCCTTAATGCAAGAGGAGAATGCCCTGCTGCATACAAGAGGTCCGTCGTGGCCTCTTATGTGAGCAGAGCTTTAACTCACTGCAGTACCTGGACGGAGACGCACAGAGAACTTGATCGCATCCGCCAACTTCTGACAAATAACGGCTATGCAGACCATCTGATAGAGGATGTTATCAAGAAAAAGATGGATCAGTACGCAGCACCCACCCAACAACCTACCCCACCAAAGGAGAAAATTATTATATATCACCAGAACAATTTCCACGATAAATACAAAGAAGAATGCAATGCTATTAGGAGCATAATTAAGAGAGGAGTCACACCATCTGACCTGAACGCCACTATTGAGATCAGAATCTTCTGTAAACCTAACCTAACAAAATCACTGATAATGTGGAATGGTACGGCACCCTCTACCTCTCGGGAGGCCACCACCAATGTAGTGTATAAATTTACTTGCCAGTAGGGCCTCTGTGATGGCTCCAACAGCTACATTGGAAGGGCCTCCGCCACGTTGCGACGCCGTCTACAATACCACAGAAATCAAGGTTCAATTTTCCAGCATTATACACAAAAACACGATAAGAAACCACTCTTACAGAGTCTCATATATCAAACTGAAATCATCCACCATGAAGACGACTTCAGAAAGCTTCAAATTGCTGAAGCCGTTTCCATCACTTATCAACGTCCTTCCATCAACGTACAACAGAGCGTAGATTTCCTTTTGCCATTCGCACGCCCACACGAGAGACATACTCTACTACAAAACACCATTGACCCAAAAATCCGCCATCCAACCAATCAGCACTCGGGACGAGTCACTAAGTCTTCCGCCAGAGCGCTCCGAGGTCCCGACCAGATATCGGGGTCACACGACCTACCTGCTAGCCAATCAGCATCGAGCTTCACCCGCGCCCGGTTGACCTGATCCCGTATAAATAACCTTACATGGATAACTTTCCTCACTATTCTCCTAACCTCCAGTGAAGAAACAACCCGCAGTCTACACCCTGAAGAAGCCTCAGATCGAGGCGAAAAACTCTGAGTTTCGGTGAATGTTAGTCAACAGTTTCCTCTGTTACTAGAAGATAATTAATCAAGTCGGCATACAACAGCACTAAAAGTGAGCTATGCTACTCATAAAAGAGAAATTAATAATTTCATCCAGTCCCTCTCTACAAGTAACAAGAAGATCTTTCGAAAGATCAAGAATTCCTACATTAAAATCATCAAAGCATCCAGTGCAGTTGACTTTAATTAGAAATGTTTGAGAGAAAACCTGTGCCCAAGAAATATATATATATATATATATATATATATATATATATATATATATATATATATGTGTGTGTGTGTGTGTGTGTGTGTGTGTGTGTGTGTGTGTGTGTGTGTGTGTGTGTGTGTGTGTGTGTGTGTGTGTGTGTTTGTGCTGCCCTGATATTTTGTAGGAGGAAAATATAACTTGCATTATCCCTAGTCGATTCACCTCATCCCATTTATTTACCTTTACCACACGCATGAGAAGACGGTGACCAAATTCTCTCCCTCTCCTCCTCCACTTACGCATACAAGAGTAAGATTGGGAAAGGATAAAGTCATTAAAATAGTAAGAGGCATAGTCATGGGAAAAGTGTTTATATGCGAATGTATAAAACATTAATAAGATGCAATTATATAAATGAGTAAATACATATAATATCATATATATGAATATATCATGGGTATAGTGAAGATTTGCCACTACCACATGTGTGAATAACCGTAGGGAATGCTTGTTACTTACAACGATTTCCGAATAACAACTTTGAACAATTTTTTTTACAGAAAACGGAACATTTCGCTCACTCCACTCGTAAAATCATGGGGATAAACTAGAG
>NC_134784.1:21321975-21324475 GCF_046742065.1 Oratosquilla oratoria
CTTTCTCTCTCTCTCTCTCTCTCTCTCTCTCTCTCTCTCTCTTTCTCTCTCTCTCTCTCGCTCTCTCTTCTCACTTGCTCTCTTTCTGTATATATATATCTGTATATATATATATATATATATATATATATATATATATATATATATATATATATATATCCCTCCCTTTATCTATCCATCTCACTCTCTCTTTCTCTCCTACACACACACACACACACACACACACACACACACACACACACACACACACACACACACACACACACACACACACACACACACACACACACACACACACACACACACACACACACACACACACACACACACTTCGTGGCGCTGTGGTTAGAGTTCTCGCCTGCCACTACGGCGGTCCTGGTTCGACTCCCGCCCAGGGCTGAAATAATTTCAGTATCGCTGCGCTTCGCGGTGTTACTCCAACTGTCGTAGGCGGGGAGTTTGGGTGGGTGTGCGTGCAAGGTCACATTATTTCCCATAGATCGGTCATACGAGTTCTGAGCTCTCATCCGGGACGTTAATAACTCTCGATCACGAGTCCAACACGTGATCAAAGACCATGGTGAATCACACACACACACACACACACACACACACACACACACACACACACACACACACACACACACACACACACACACACACACACACACACACACACACACACACACACACAAGGATCAGTTCTAGCACATTTAATGTTTCTATTTTATTCTAGATTCATAGGCATTTGTATATCTAGAGATCTATGATAAGTAAAATTATGGAAATGCAATTCATTCTAACATATTTTCGACGAAGCAATTATTATGAGAAGAATAAAAGACAAGGAAAGCTGGAAAATGTTACAACAAAATCTAGATAGTGAATATGCACTAAAAACATTCATGGAAGAAAATTAAAGCCAAAAATACGAATTATTGGAGATGGGTATGCGCTCATATAATACCATCAACAAATTACTTAAATGAAAATGAATGTTTTTTCAAAAACAAAAGAAGAGGAAGATTTGAATGTTGCTAACGGATTCGTTGCTACCCAACAGGCATGTCATCAAATATGCAGACTATTGAAACACTTAAAAGTAGTTTTTTCATTATTCTGAAAATGAGATGCTAAGAATCTAATTACAGGATACCTGAGTACGTCAGCGAGAATTACAAAGGATTTCAAAGGCTGAGCATGCTGACAGAAGACCTTTTGGTCCATATCTAGGTCGGATGCAATAAAAAAATATATATAATGATAATAAATAAATAGATAAATAAATAAATAAATAAACAAATAAATAAATAAATAGATAAATGAATAGATAAATAAAAAAATAAATAAGTAAATAAATAAATAAATAAATAAATAAATAAATAAATAAATAAATAAATAAATAAATAAATAAATAAATAAATAAATAAATAAATAAGTAAATAAAACCAATAATAATGTAAATATCAAATAAAATACATAAAATATATAAAATACATAAATAAAACCATTCATTCTCCATAGTGCGAGTGCGGCTTTGTTAACCATAACCCACAGTGAATTCAAAGCTCAGTATGTAGCATCTTTCTTGTATGGTACAACTAGATCAATTTGGTACACACCTGTACAAGCATGTACATGTACCACATGCATGGTATGTATGTGGAAACGAAAACACCGTTTCGATCGCATTTTTTTATCTCAACTTCCAACACTCCATTAAAAAAATAGAAATGTCACTCCCTAACGAATAGTTTATTCTTAAACAGCGCATACGAGACATATATCCACTTAATGACGCCATCGCTCTTCTGCAGGTTCACGAAACAGGAAATGTTTTATGAAAAAATGTAAAATATATTCTACATCAACACGGGACATTTATTTACGTCGTTGTCATAGCAACGAAGCTCTTTTGACAGCTGAGGGATTCCTTTAGTCGAATGGAATACCCTGAACCATGAACAACTCATCTGTATGTGCATAATTGCAAGCAATCACTTCACCGTGATACGAAAACGCAAAATAACCACAGAAGAAAGGAAACTTGTAGACAGTAAGTACTTTCGTATATTACATCTTCAGGCTGAAGATGTAATATACGAAAGTACTTACTGTCTACAAATTTCTCTTCTCCTGTGGTTACTATGCATATGTACATAATATATAAGTGTAAGCATATATGAATGTATGTATATATATACATATATATATATATATATATATATATATATATATATTATATATGTTGTATATTATATACATATATATATATATATATATATATATATATATATATATATATATATATATATATATATATATATATATATATATATATATATATCCCCAAATTACAGCCAACGCGTTCATTTATGGGCCTGGCAATTAGCCTCTATAGGCACCTCCCTTGGTTGAGTTGAACAACGTGTACGGAAACAGCACTCCCCCAGATAAACCCTTAAATGGCAGGAGACAAACCCGGTAGCGGAAGCAGCAT
>NC_134784.1:21326975-21329475 GCF_046742065.1 Oratosquilla oratoria
AATAGATAAATAAAAATTAATAAATAAATAAAATAAATAAATAGATAAAAATAACCACATGTATCTTCTACTGCCCTTTCGTTATACAGCATTCACCAATTCTGTCCCACCAACGCTTCGATACATTGTTCCCCCAATGGATAAAAATAATAGTTATTCCTGAACAGAATGATTATGTAATATGACAAATAAATAGGTAAGATAAATAAGTAGATAAATAGATAGAAAAATAAACGTTTGCGTCCTTTGTAGATCTAATTTAAAGGCTAGTATTGTAATTTATTCAACATAGCCTTTTCGTGTTTCACAAAGGCTAAGTACAAAGGTTTGTTGTGTTCTGTGGTCTACTCAATTAATTGAGTCGTAATTAGTATTGATTAATTAGTCCTCAGATGTTCTATAGTGTCGTGCTTGGAAATCCTATCTGTGGTCTCAACTGAATTTCATCTAAATGTTTACATAGTTGGAAGAATTCTATAAACGTATAGACTTGATAACAAACTAATTTGTTTGTAATTAGTTTTATGATTTCTTCTGGTCTTCTTTCTTGTAAAGAAATATGACTATATGACTATAATATTAAAATATTATTCAGAAATTCGTATTTACTTTTACTCGAGATATACAATTGAGCTAACTTTCCCGGTGTCTTTCGTAAGATTTATTGATATGCCAACCATCCCTGGTGATTTACCGTGTTTCGTACTTTTTAGGGCAAAATTTACCTTGATATATGTAACTTCTGGTACATTAGCGTCCATGACTGAATCTATATACTAATCTGTGGTATTCTATGGATAAAGCTCTTGATCAAATTCTAATCTCTACATCTAGTAATGTATGCAAGTAACCACTAGGAAAAAGAAAGCTTTGTAACCGAACGTTTTAAATAGACGAAAACATTCGGTCACCAAGTTTTCATTTCTCTAGTGGTTACTTGCTTATTTTGTGAATCACGTGTTGTTTGTGATTTCTTTGCATCTAATAATTTTTACCTTCATATCTTTCAAAGAAATACTCTTCTATCTTTCTAAAACATGTCTGCATTAGGACTGTTTAGTAATTTTATTCAACCAAAGGATTTTTCTTGAGTACAATCCATTTCTCTTTACCATTTCTCTAATTTCTCTCTACTTATGATAAGCTTCTCCGTTTTATTTATTTATTTTTTGTTTCATTCCTCCTGGATTTAATCAGCATAGACTATTTTTCAGTATGTCACGATTTATAATTTCTTTTATTCTTATTTTTGTACTCATAACATGCAATAAAGTCAAAATCATAATCTCGACGATATTCATTACAGGCTCAAATCTGTTTTTGATAAATAGAAATTCCCTCTCTTTACAAAAGGATTACAAAGGCGGAACATACCGACAGGAGACCTTTTGATCCATATCTAGGTCGGATGCGAAAAAAATTCATATTAATAATAGAATAATAAATAAAAACTATGATAATGTAAATAACAAATATAATGCATAAATAAATGCATAGGTATAGTTGAATAATAAACAAACAGGTAAATAGTATATAATAATAAATTGACATATAACTAATAATAAATGAAAATCAGACAGACAAAAGATAACAAAACAAATAATTTAAGATAAATTATAATACTGCGAGTCCTGCCCTTTTCCTTTGCAAGGCTTACCTTGTTTGCATCACCCTTGTTACTGTTTCTTAGAACACCTTATTAGTTTCACCCGCTCTGCTCTTCCAGAAATTGAATTTAACTGTGTAATTAACCATTCATTGATCACTACATATATTCATTTACTCTTATACTTGCATTGCTATCGATTTTGCTCATATTTCCTAATGCAAAGTTAATTTCTATTTTTGTAGCTCCATTTGGAGCTCTCCCCAAGTCTATTTACATTCTAAATGCTTTTGAAAGGAAAGTTCAAAGTTCTCGTGTTACCTGTCTGTAAAAATAACTAACACATTATCTCTGTCGTCGCTCTCACTTATCCCAGAATTTCTAACGCGTGATTTACTTGTTACGCTCATCTCCACATTAACAGTGAAGTCTTAAACTGCAATTATCTGGCTTATATCATCAGAGAGGAACTCAATTTTGTTCTCTGAACTTAATCACGTTTGTATATAAGCCTAGTTAATTCTCATTGTATTTTTAGATGAGAGATAATCACAATTCAAGCTGATTCACTACAGTATCAGAAATGTTTTGATAAATCAAGACGTTTGTTATACTCTATGTCTGTTCTCCTGTTTACAATTTTTAGTAAAGCCAAGTGGTCAGGTCCCTCACGTTCCCTTCCATTTCCTCCTTTGTGAAAGGTTCTTGTGCTTTGCCCTTAGTTTTCAGTGCTCGACTTGTGCATTCTCACTTTATTTTGATCAAAACAGTTACAAAGGATTACAAAGACGGAGCATGCCGAAATGAGACCTTTTGGTCCATATCTAGGTCGGATGCCAAAAAAAAAAAAAGAATGATAATAATAATAATACATACATACACATACCAAGGCTT
>NC_134784.1:21336975-21351975 GCF_046742065.1 Oratosquilla oratoria
GAGATATTGAGGGATATAATAGGATACTGTAGAATACCTTAGGATACCACTGGATACCTCTCCTGCGCTTGTATCCCGAAGCATCGCGGCTATCGGGAACCACAATGGACTCGGACCCAGACCCACAGACGCTTCTTTCTTCACCACTTCCGGACTTTTCCCGCTCGCCTGATCCTTCCAGTCCAGCAGCTCCGCCCGGAGTCCCCCTCACCTCCTCTCATCTCCTCGTCTCTCCTCCTCCTCCTCCCTCCCTCCCTCCCTCCACCCCCTTCCTCCTCCCTCTCTCCCTCCCTCCCTCCTCTTCAACACGCACACTCGCCTGTCCGATAACGCCACGCGAAAAGTAGGCTACGAAAGAAAATTTTCGGTACGCTGAAGGCAGGGTGCGAAAGAAAACGTAAATGGTTTAACCGGGTTTTGGTCGTAGGTAGGTCTGGTCTGGAAAAAAGTAATATATTCCTTCAACAGACCTGAGAAAAGCAAGATTCATTACATGGCAAAGGTTCTAGATGATTGGCTCTTGGAATTGTGGTAGGCCTCACTCAACGATATACTGTGGTATTATTCATAAATTACTAACAAAAATCATGAGTTTTTACCAAAAATATGTTAATCTTCATACTCTTTAAAGTAGTTAAGTGTTTTGAGTATTAAGCAAACCAACATACCGTGGATAAAAGCAAATGTACCAGACACATTTCTACCTGATTTTTGGAAAGTTTAATGAAAACATGAAAAATCACTAAAAAAAAATTTCTTTTTGGAAAAAAAAGAAAAAACATAAATCATCTTTTTTATTGTAACACTCAAAGATGCCGAAACGCTACTATTTTCAGTTTTAACATTTGCTATGCTAATGAAGTTAATTCATATGAATACATTACACTTTTCAGAAGACTATTGTATTCATTTTTTTTTTTAATATTTACGTAGCTGTTGTCAAGTGATTTTATTCAGCTATGTGGTGACCCTTTGACTCAAAATACGCGGTTTGTTTGTTTTCAGTTAAACTTAATCATTGATCCTCTCTCTTGCGTAACACACTTTAATGGTTCTCTTTCTATTAATGTCATGTGCTTCCGTTTTCTTTCGCCTTCTCATTTTCTGCATGAGGGGACGGAGAGGAGGAGGGTCGCCGATTTAATGAAGCGGCCTTGCTGTGGATGTGCTGTGTCTTGCGACACTGCTTCTGACCTAGGGCAGTGGACAAGATGCAGGGATGACCCGTCATCCAGGAGGTGCCAAGATAAGAGGGAGGGAAGAGGGTAGAGGGGAGTGGAGTATGTAGGGAATGGAATGAGTGGGAGTGGTTTCTATGCCTTTATTTTTTGGCTACCTCCCGTGTAAGGGGGAAAAAGCCTTTGGTATATGTATGTATGTATGTATGTATGTATGTATGTATGTATGTATGTATGTATGTATGTATGTATGTATGTATGTATGTATGTATGTATGTATGTATGTATGTATGTATGTATGTATGTATGTATGTATGTATGTATGTATGTATGTATGTATGTATGTATGTATGTATGTATGTATGCTTTCGTTTTCTTAATTCTAGCTATCTTTAATTATTTTTTTCTTTTATATTCATTTATAGTTTGACTAATTCGTTGATCTATTTTCTATTATTAATTCGTGTCTGCCAATGTCATTTCTTTATCTATGTGCCCTTCATTTATCAATTTAGTTATTCATTGATAATTATTTTATTTACTTATTACTGTATTCATTAATTTATTCACTTATCTATTTTATATATGTTTGCTTATTTGTTACATATTTGTTTAATTATTTATTTATCTATTCATCTATTCATTTATTTATTGAATTATTAATCTATTTACTAATTCATTCATTTATCTATTTATTTATTTACTTATATATTTATTCATTGTCATATAATTGTTTATTTATTTATCTATTTACATATTCATTTATCTACCTATTTTGATCATTCATTTACATACATACATATACCAAAGGCTTTTTCCCCCTTACACGTGGTGTAGCCAAAAAGAAAAAGGCATAGAAATCACTCCCACCCATTTCATTTCCCATATATTCCACTCCCCTCCACCCTCCTCCCTCCCTCCTGTCTTGGCACCTCCTGGATGACGGGTCATCCCTGCATCCTGTCCACTGCCCTGGGTCAGAAGCAGTGTCGCAAGACACAGCACATCCACAGCAAGGCCGCTTCATAAATTCGGCGACCCCGCCCTCTCCGTCCCCTCATGCAAGAAAGGAGAAGACGGGGAGAAATCCCTTCGGGCGGCGTCAAATTTGTTCTCATTGTTCATTTATTATTCATTTACCTATCATTTTATTCGTTTATCTGTCTACATGATTATTTGTTTACATTTTTATTGGTCTATCTACTTCACTGTATTCATTTACTCGTCTTACGTGCTTATTTATTTATTTATTTACCTATATTTAAGAAATAGCTATAACGTCTGAAAGGGTTAGAATTCATCTCAAAGGAATTCTTTCTATATCAATAAAATAATTTAATCACTCATTTTGCGTATTCAGTTTTTTATTCATTCTTTCTACATCATGAAATACTTTAATTATTTCTTCATTTACCTATATGTAAGAAAAAGCTACAGCGTTTGAAAGGTGTTAGAATCCATCTCAAGGAATTCTTTTTACATCATGAAATACTATTTATTTATTTATTTATTTATTTATTTATTTATTTATCAATTTTGTTGTATTCATTTAGTCACTTTACGTATTAACCCATTCAACTCCGATGACAAGATGTCTTGTCATTTGGTCAAATAAAACAAAAAATCATAAAACACCAAAATGTTTGATCAAACACCAGAAAAATATGACGTCAGTCCTCGCTTCGCTGCGAGCGAAGCGAGGATTGACGTCATATTTTTCTGGTGTTTGATCAAACATTTTGGTGTTTTATGATTTTTTGTTTTATTTGACCAAATGACAAGACATCTTGTCATCGGAGTTGAATGGGTTAATTTGCTTATTTCTTCATTTACCTATATGTAAGAAAAAGCTACAGCGTTTGAAAGGTGTTAAAATCCATCTCAAGGAATTCTTTCTACATCTTAAAATACTATTTATTTATTTATTTATTTATTTATCAACTTAGTTGTATTCATTTAGTAATTTTACGTATTAATTTCTTTATTTGTTTGTTTAACTATATGTAGGAGAAACCTGCAGCGTTTTAAATGGTTAGAACCTATCTCGACGAATTCTTTCTACATCATAAAAAACTCAAAATATTTAGCTCCGGTTGTCAAGCGGTTGGCACCCTTTGGCTCCAAAATCCCCCCCGATTCTAAAGGTCTCAAACCCACTCTTCAGGATTGCTTAGCGGACATAAAATGGCTTTTTACTCTCTTGTTTACACAGACTTGAGGCCCTGAGTGCCTCTCCAAGCCTCTCAATAATATGACACAATGTACAGATTCTAGACTTTGCCAATACCATTTGATTTGATTCGAGGGAAGGGAGAGGAGCGTGAAGGTTTAAACAAAAGAAGAGTTGAATCGATCGGGATTCTGATTGTCTTCAGACCGTCTCCTTCTCGGTCGTCTTGTGCTCGATCCTTCCCGCGGCCCCTTCCCTTCGCCCGGAGCAGATTTTCCATAGCGACTCACCCCCACCCCCCACCCCCGCCTCCTCGTGATGAAAGAGGGAACTGACATCTTCAGATCCTTTCTCTCCCTTGTTTATTCCCTTCTCTCTTTGTCTCGTTCCTAATCCTCCTTCTTATTTACTTCTACGGACACTTGTTGGAATTAGATTTCATTTCCAGGTCCTGACACCATGGATACGGTTTGTTTATGTCTTTTTATTAGATTTCGAAAAGGGAAGGCTTATGATTTTCAGTTTTCCTCATAGAGACTCGGCTTCATAAGGAAATAAATTAATTCAAATGCATCCCTCCTCATCTGTTTCAACCTTTGAGGCAGATATCCTCTTGGCAACATCTCTCTCTCTCCCTCTCTCTTCCTCTCTTTCTTTCTCTCTCTCTCTCTCGATATATATATATATATATATATATATATATATATATACATATGTATATATATGTATATCTATATAGTAATATATATATATATATATATATATATATATATATATTTCTAAGGAAGGTGAAACTTTAATTTCATGGTGATGCGTAGATGACTGGATATAAACAACAACGACATGACGTTACAAGCTTCTGCCTTTCATAAAAATGTGTGACGTCACGCCCTTCAAATTCATTTATCATATGACCATTATGCATTTCATTGATGTTATCTTATATGTTCTATTATAAGAGAATATATATATTTCATGAATATACTTTTATTGCAATCTGATATGCATGATCAAATTCTCGTGCATATTTTGAAAATATGTATGGTCTACCAACGGTCGACGACTGCTCATCTGGACTTCAGAAGAGACGAAATTTTATCAGTTGGGCTCTGCCGAAATATGAGCTATTTATCTAAAAATTGTCACGCCACTTCATATAACTATTCAAATTACTGCTTGAATCTTACATGCCTCAAGAATTTATATATTTAAGTCTCAAAAACTTCTTTCAAAAACCAACGAAGACGGAGAAAAATGATGACATTTTGTTTTCATATGTTTTACTCAACCTGAAGTGAAAATGTTCACTCTCAAGTTTTCTAAGTAAGATCCTTCATCTAGATAATAGAAGTAAGAACTCCAAGTTATACTCAGTCTGATAGAAACTTATTCACAGTAAATTAAAGACTTTTATACGCGCCGGATCAAAGAAACTAATTTCAGTGATAACAGAAAGGACGCTCAAACCATGTCCGGATCAAGGAAGACGAATATTTGACAAACGATTTGTTTATTATTAAGTCTTTAAGTTTAACAAATACATGTTATTTACCTTAAAACGTTTACTGTGTATATTTAAAGGATTTATTGATATATTCATAGAAATACTGACATATATCCATCATACTATATGTATCAAAAGGATTATATCTTGTGTTTAGTATAGGGAATATTAATGTTGTAGTTTAGGTATCATTTCATTGAGAAGATTCGTTTGTAGTAAATACTTCTCCTTTTCTTTTTTCTTTTTATTTCTTTTTCAATATCATTCTAAAGTTAAGTTAAAGTGGAACTGCGGACATATGAACACAAAAATTACGTCAGAGCTCACAGAACCTCCAATTCGCTAGTGGTTCGTTTAGACTAATGTGGTCATCTTCCAAATTGGAACAAGATAGATGTGCTCCACAAAGGTCTAGAGAAAAAGAAAAGAAAAATAGTGGAGGCAGTTTACATTACTTCTCACCCCAACATCAACCATAGGGAAGGGTTTATAAAATTAGCAGGAGCAGCAGGCACTCTAATTATCAAGTAGGTCAAAAGGACGATTGAGAACGGAGGGAGAAGCGGCATGGTCGGAGTCACATGAGAAGTGTTGAGAACGGATGAGAGTATGGAGGGAGAGGAACACGGCAAGGATGAATTATATAAGCTGTTCATTTTCTGAGATTGTATGTACTTTGAGAATGTCCTGGTAAGGACGAAACGTCAGTGAATAAAACTCCAACTGTTCTCTGTGTTTAGCTCACCACCCTTCCACTCATTTGTCTTCCATACTTCAATATATACATATATATATGTGTATATATATATATATATGTGTGTGTGTGTGTGTGTGTGTGTGTGTGTGTGTGTGTGTGTGTGTGTGTGTGTGTGTGTGTGTGTGTGTGTGTGTGTGTGTGTGTGTGTGTGTGTGTGTGTGTGTGTGTGTGTGTGTGTGTGTGTGTGTGTGTGTGTGTGCATGTGCGTGGTAGTATATGAACAAAATGTGCATTTTGCGAGTGAATTGTGTCCCTTCGCCTAGGCTTTTCAAACTAGCTTGGTTCATTTCGACCATAACGTATTTATGCCTGATAACTTGAAGGGGGCGTGGCCCCTTTCCTCTGTTCTGGCTTATGATTGGTCGTCACATCATGTCGCTAATGCGTTTCTGTTTAGTAGGTCTTGTATTATCCAATCACAGAACACCACACCGGACTGGTAGGCGGAGCTTCTTTGAAAACAAAGCGAACAGACCGTCCTTGGTTACTATTTAATGTTGGTCACATATTCTGTGTTTTTAACTGAAGCATCTGCTATTGATTTTGTCTGTGGGTGATATATGATTGACTCTCCCCTTTCCCTTTGTGTACTCATTATATTATTCTCTTTTATGTCGCCCCGCCATTACTCTTCTTTGTGGAAGAATGAGGAAAGGGAACTTCACGCCAGAGGGCGTTAGCTGTGACTGGTGTCGTTGCCTTTACACATGAAGGTCCTCAAGTTCTTGTTTTTCTGAGGCTTGAAGGGTTACGGTGGATGAAATCCCCGTTCAGGTCTGCTCTCTCCTATTCTCATAGACAAAGACCCATAGGACTGAGGGAGATTCCTTCGATGTCATTCACTTGTGGCCTTTGAACTATGACCTTTCTGGGTCAAGTCCACTGACGGAAAACTGAGGAGTCTGAAAAAAAAGAAAAAGAAAAAAAAAGAGAGTTCGTAACAGATCGATTCTGAGTTCGACAACAGACCTCCTATACTCGGCCCCTTTCTTCCGTGTTTGAAAACTATGACCTTTCTGGATCAAGTCCACTGAAGGAAAGCTGAAGAGTCTGAGAACAAAATGAAAAGAAAAAAAGAAAGAGTTCGTAACAGCTCGAGTCTGAGTTCGACAACAGACCCCCCCCCCCCAACACACACACACACCCCACCCCAGCACCCTTTCTTCGGTGTTTGAAAGCTAAGACCTTTCTGGATCAAGTCCACTGAAGGAAAACCGAAGAGTCCGAGAAAAAAAATCGTAAGAGATCGAGCCTGAGTTCGACAACAGACACCCCAGCACCCTTTCTTCGGTGTTTGAAAGCTAAGACCTTTCTGGATCAAGTCCACTGAAGGAAAACCGAAGAGTCCGAGAAAAAAAAAAATGAGTTCGTAAGAGATCGAGCCTGAGTTCGACAACAGACTCCCCCCACCCCCAACTCCCTTTCTTCGGTGTTTGAAAGCTAAGACCTTTCTGGATCAAGTCCACTGAAGGAAAGCTGAAGAGTCTGAGAAAAAAATTAAAAGAAAAAAGAAAGAGTTTGTAACAGCTCGAGTCTGAGTTCGACAACAGAACCCCCAGCACCCTTTCTTCGGTGTTTGAAAGCTAAGACCTTTCTGGATCAAGTCCACCGAAGGAAAACTGAAGAGTCCGAGAAAAAAAATCGTAAGAGATCGAGCCTGAGTTCGACAACAGACTCCCCCCCCCCACCTCCCTCTCTTTCGTGTTTGTTGAAAACCGAAATAGAAATTACTTCATTTCGATGGAGGAGGTCTGCATCGCAATAACCGATGACGGAACTGCCTGCATCCTTCTCTTCCTCCTCCTTCTCCTCCTCTTCTTCCTCCTCTTCCTCCTCCCCGTACAAGTTTTGGCCAATTTTGTTTTTGTCATTTTCAGTGGAACCCATAAGGACCAGAGTTGTTTTTTTTTTTTAAACTGGAAACTAATCTAAACTCAAAACAACAGTGATGATCATGTATAACGTCAATAATTCTTCCTATCTACTACCATTAGGACTTCATCTCTCCGATAGAATGTTTCCCCAAAGAAGCAATACAATCCGTCTCCTCCTCCTCCTCCTCCTCCTCCTCCTCCTCTTCCACCTCTTCCTCCTCCACCTCCTTCTCCCCTCGTCCTCCTACTCCTCCTCCCCTTTCTCCCCTCCTCCTCCTCTTCTTCCTTATCCTCCTACTCCTACACCTCCTCTACCTCTTTTACTCCTACTCCAACCTGTACTCCTACAAGTTCATCCTACTCCTTATATTTCCTCCTCTTTTGCCGCCATCTTCCACACCTTCATCTGTTTCCTTTCTCCTTTTAACATTAAAAGCTTCTTCCTCCTCCTCCTCTTCCTCCTCCTCCTCCTCCTCATCACGAGAAGAACAACCCAGCATGAGCACGGAAGGAGAGGTAAATGAGGTGGCGGGGGGGGAGGGGAATGAGGATGAACGCCAGACTAAGAACGGAGGGAAGTGGAATTAACCACGAGAGACACAAGGCTTGATAGGAGGGAGGAAGGAGGAACTAAGTACGAGAAAGACCAGAACCTAATGAGTCTTTAGGGCTCCGGCGGGAATACTAAAAAGCGTGATGACTTGGTAGTGGAATGTGAATATGAAGAAAGGAGAGGAGAAGGAGGAGACGAATCTGCATTTCATTACCGTTAACCAGCTCTTCTATCCTTGGGGAAGATGGCGATCAGAAGGTGGGCTAAACGAAAGGAGGGAAGTGGGAAGATAAGATATTAACCATTAGAACAAATGAGTAATTTATTTTGACTACTATTTTTCGTGAAGATTAAATATTCAAATTACAAAAGAATACTAGGTGGCTCAGGTCCGTGGGGGTTTCGCTAATGCTAATAAAATATTGACAATGAAAATCGGAGAAAACGAAAGAAGAAATGTGTGGAGATAGGAAAAAGGGATAATAGAGTTCTTCTTATGTAAAACGGAGGATAAAATGTGAGAAGAAATGATCGACAAAATTCTTGGGCGGTCGTTCCCGATACCGAATGCCAGCCCCCTGTGGCTGCATTGCCATATGAAAGTAAATGTGCTGATGAATTTAGAAAATGGCTGCTGGGAGTACGATTCTTTCCTACTTCGATGTGGCAGGACAGTTACATTAAGCTACCCATCACAAGGTGACAAGAACAATGAATTTTTATTTTGGTATGAGCAAAATACATGGAAAAAAGAAAAAAATCCTGTTTGTTTATTTGTTGACTGTTTACAATTACATGTGCACGTTGTAGATAGCCACACCATACCCAAGTCAAACATGATGCACTCAGTGCCACAGCATTATGCCGGCCAATCAGCTTCTCATACTTGTATGACGTCACTACCCCTGGCAACTATAAAACGACCCTTCAAAATAAGACACATACTCATACATTACACGAAATATAACACACAGCACCAGGCGCTTATAAATCACTGCAGACTCAAGAACATTCAGTTAAACGTGACAAATCTTTTGGCCAATGACTGTTTCCTTATTGATAAAGTAGTGTTTTATTTACGCACAGCAAGACTGTTGTGGAAATTGTAATGGTAAATTAAACAGGATCGCAGGTTCATACCAGGCTTAATGACCCCCTTATGGGTCGACAGCCTTAAGATTAAAAAAAAAAAAAAAAAAAAAAAAAAAAAAAAAAATCGGTGTCCAGTTGAAATGGGTTATTCTCTGGAATGGTTACCCTCTCCTCTTTCCAGGGACCCTCACTGGATTCTGGATTGGTCACCCTTTCCTCACTCTTCGGCCATTTCACAATGGCTTCCTTACGACCTGGTTCCCCTTTTATCACTCCTCTACTATTTTTTTAAGGGTTATCTTTCAGACTTGTCGCGCTCTTTTCTTCTTTCTGCTCGATCAGTCGCCAAGGCTACTCTCTAGATTGGAAAGTTTTCTGTTTTCATTCGTCCACAGCCAGATCATCTGGGCTTCTCTATGGACTGGTCAGCCTCCTCACTTTTCAGTAAATTTTGACAGGGCTACTTTCTGGATTAGAAGCCTTCCTCTTTCTTCAGTCCTCTGCCAGCTCACCTGTTGGCTGGCTTCTTATTCTTCTGTTGTCCTCTTCCTGATCTCGCCTATTCCTTTGTCGTCTTTTGGTACAAACCTTTGGTTGTAAGGCAAGGCTGTAGAACAGCGTTTCCCAAACTTTTCCGACCATAGCACCCCCTGTTGTAATGTCTAAGCAGTCCAGCATCCCTATTTTGTTATTAGAAGGATATAAGAAAGTGAAGTGTACTGCTTGGTGATTTATTTATTTATTTATTTATTTTCTTTTTAGAACTGAAGCAATTTGACAATATTGTTTGTAGAAGAAATAAGAACTCATTAGAAAAATAAAATAGCATGGAAAAAGTCAAATATGCACAACTAGGTAATCAATGATACATATATCAGTGTGATTTTTTGTGCATCACTTCCCAGCACCACCTATAATCTATTTCAGCAACCCTAGGGGTTACTAGCACCCCAGGTTGGGAAAAGCTGGTATAGAACGTGAGAATTCACTTTGGTGTCTACCTTGAATGTTGTTACTATGTAGAAGAGAGGCTAAGCGCAGAGTATGAGATCCAATATATCTAACGTTTCACCCAGCAGAGCTTCTTCAGTGCAAGCTCGGGTTATATAAAGAGTCAGGTGTTTGTCCACCATGTTATTTCTGTAGAAGCCCTACTGGGCGAAACGTTAGATACATTGGATCCCATACTCTACGCTTGCCCTCTCTCCTACAGTGCTGTTGCAGTCGTTGCTGCTTTTACTCAGCTGTTAATACGTGTTGTGTTTCTTGTTAACGTTCTTATGCTTGCTCACCGCATCATCATGTTTGTTTGTTAAAACATTTGCCTCATCCTGAGATTTAGTGTTCATTAGCTGTGTAGTGACAGCTGCCGTGTCTTGTCATAAGCTGGACCCAAGCGTGGTTATGTCGGTTGTGAATTTAAATAAATAAATAAATAAATGAATACATAGATAAATAAATAAATAAATAAGCAAATAAATAAATAAATAAATAAGCAAATAAATAAATTAATAAGTAATAAATAGAAATAAATGAACAAATAAATGAATAGATAGATAAATAAATAAATAAATAAATAAATAAATAAATAAATAGATAAATAAATAAATAAATAAATAAATAGATAAATAAATGAATAAATAAATAAATAAATAAATAAACAAATAAATAAATGTCATAATCATTACACCATAATAAACCAATTCCTAACCAATTTTGCTGCACAAGCCCAACAGTAATTTGGTAACTATGGTTAGATACACCTCCAGCTTTATCATTTACTAGTGAATTTACCAAGAAACTAGAAAATAAATATACATGCAAGAGTGTGTGTACAAGCCCATACACGTCCGTCTCTGCGTACGAGTCAGTGCTGTGTGTGTGTGTGTGTGTGTGTGTGTGTGTGTGTGTGTGTGTGTGTGTGTGTGTGTGTGTGTGTGTGTGTGTGTGTGTGTGTGTGTGTGTGTGTGTGTGTGTGTGTGTGTGTGTGTGTGTGTGTGTGTGTGTGTGTGTGTGTGTGTGTGTGTGTGTGTGTGTGTGTGTGTGTGAGCGCGTGTGTTCGTGTACGTATGTGTGTACGGATATATACACAAAAATACAAACAGCACGTCATAGGGGCCATACTAGTGGAAGTAATTCACCTTTGTGTACGTCCATATAAGGAAACAGGCGTGAGTGCGTGTAGGGGGATTCTGAATAGTACACGGGAACAGACCTGAATCCGATTCTCATTTGTTTCTGGGGATTCCCTAGTCCCCTCATCACACCGAATTGATTATAAACCATCTCCATCATTTTGTTCTTCACGTATATATGGCTGTTCTCCATTAGCGTCTCTGTTCTTCTGTACTCTTTTTTTGATAAGAGATTTTATGTTTATTATATACTTCAAATAATTTGTTTCTTTGGAGTGAGTTTTCAGGTGTAAGTAGGTCTATGCGTATGCTGTGTCCTATATCCTACTAAAGCAATCTGGCAAATAGCTTCATACTGTATATAACCTTAGGCGATCTTATTCTTTTTTATAAAAAAAAAATTGTCTCAGTGAAATTTATTTACAACCTATCTTTTCCTCGTTGTATATTTTAATTTTCCTCCATACATCTTCCTTACGCAAAGGTTCAATTTAATTTCTATATTTTCTTTCAATTTCTTCGTTATTTTTGTTCTTACTCAAATGCATATCGAAAACATTTTCTTTTTTCAGATTTTGTCCTAATTAGAAGGCTCATCTCATTCTATTTTATTTTATGAAGACATTTTTTATTCATTGTTCCACCAAGACGTGATCATACGTCCAAATCACACATAATTTACAATCGAAAGACTTTTTCTTTCTATTCTTTCCTTCATTCTCTTAAGATATTTCTCACCTTTCTTTTTCATTGCTATATCTCCATTACCCTCATTCTGGTCGAGGATTCCTCTCTCTCTCTCTTTCTCTCTCTCTCTCTCTCTCTCTCTCTCTCTCTCTCTCTCTCTCTCTCTCTCTCTCTCTCTCTCTCTCTCTCTCTCTCTCTCTCTCTCTCTCTCTCTCTCTCTCTCTCTCTCTCTCTCTCTCTCTCTCTCTCTCTCTCTCTCTCTCTCTCTCTCTCTCTCTCTCTCTCTCTCTCTCTCTCTCTCTCTCTCTCTCTCTCTCTCTCTCTCTCTCTCTCTCTCTCTCTCTCTCTCTCTCTCTCTCTCCTTTTTCCCCTTTTTCTATGACGAGCCAATACCGCCGATGGACACTTTTAGCTGTTCCATTGTTGTTATCGCTATCTGTGCCATTTTTATTTTCTTTATCTTTGCCTTTGCAGTTATCTTTATGTGTTCCGTTACTCTTATCATTATCTGTGATGTCGTTACTGTTGCCTGTGGCTTTTGTCGTTATCTTTGCATGTGTTTTTGTTGTTATCTTTGGCTTTGCCAATATCGTTCCCTCTGCTGCTGTCGTCACAGCTGCATGTGTTGCTGTTGTTATCGAACCTGATGCCGCTCTTGTCTGCCGTTGTCGTTATCGTAATCATTGCTTCTAACCCACTCTGGACTATCTATTACCAAGACCTCAAAGTGTACGAAAGTATCTTATGTATAAAGGGCCCTACACACGCTCAGACTTTTACTCACACTTGTCTGCACAGACCATGAATGCGCAGACAAGGTCTGAATCTGTGTAGAGGAGATTTGTGGTCTGCACAGACCATTTGCTAGGTCTGTGCAAAATCAACTGTAGCTTGATATTATGTCTGCACAGACATCTCTGTGCGTGTGTAGGCGAGTTAAGAAGTGGATTATTTTTGGGACTCACTAAAACGTGGTCATGAAATCCAAGTCACGAGGAGAAGGAACAATGAACAAAGACCTTCACACAAATGAGAAGAAACTCGAAAAGCAAAGAGCATTTGTCATTATACCTTTACCAAATAATCCTGAAGGGGGGAGATGCTTTATGAATCATATATTAAAAATTTATGAATTAATGGGTACTGGATGCAGAGGATTGTGCATAACTATACCGAGCTATGGCTATAAAATCAATTGTTGCTTCATAGGTAAATGTTTGTTATATGTATACATTATTACATTATTACGTACATAAACATTCTTATACTTACGCTCACACATATGCACATACATAGACTGTATATATTAAGCTCAAACACATACGCATATATATATATACACACACACACACACACACACACACACACACACACACACACACACACACACACACACACACACACACACACACACACACACACACACACACACACACACACACACACACACACACACACACACACACACACACACACGACTCGGTGGCGCAGGTTGATAGAGTCTCCGAGTGTCACTACGGCGGTTCGAATCCTGCCCAGGGCTGAAATAACTTCAGTACCGCTGCGCTTCTAGTCGTTATTCCAACTTTCGTGGGCGGGGAGTTGGGTGTGTGTGTGCGGGTAAGGTCACAGCATTACCCATAGATCGGTCATACGAGCTCTGAGCTCTCTTCCGGGAGGGAAAAAACTGTCGATCACGAGTCCAGCATATGATTCATAGACCAAGGTGAATACACACACACACACACACACACACACACACACACACACACACACACACACACACACACACACACACACACACACACACACACACACACACACACACACACACACACACACACACACACACACACACACACACACACACACACACACACACACACACACACACACTAGGGATTACAGGATGTAAGAAAACCTCTCAGGGTCCAAAGGGATCACAATCAGAAAACTTAACGAATCCAAGCAATTAGAAGAAAAGTTTCGGTCTAACCATGTGTTCACTAAACGAAGTAATCGAGCCACAGGGTGATAGACAATTTCCTCTGACCGGCATGATAATGAAATCATGTAAAAACGGTGATAATTTGATGGGTAAAATATTTTGAATAGATAAACTTTCTGACGAACGAACACTTACAACTCAGATCTGAAATATTATGTGTTTATCCTTATAAGCTTTCAATGGAGAGTAATTGATGTGTTATAGCAGAAAGAAGGATGGGTGGATTGTATGTACCTGTAACCAGAAATGTTCTCAAAAAAATAAATAAGATAAATTAAAATCAAATAAAATCGACTATGGAAACTGGAGGGCTATGATATACGAGTAGAGACGTCAGAATAAAAACCAGTAACTAGTGGAGTCCCACAAGGGTCGGTATTAGCTCCGGTTTTGTAATTTTTCTATTTAAATGACATGGTAGAGGCTACAACCAACTGTACTAATATGTTTGAAAAACGAAAAAAAAATCATATCATACTGAGAGTCGAGAAAAATTGTAAGCTGCTGCAAAAAAAAAAAAATCACATATGTCTGGAGCCAAAAGTGAATAAAAAACAACGCCTGAATGACAAAGTGATAGAAATATATGTATATATATATATATATATATATATATATATACATATATATATATACATGCATATACATATAACATATACAGTACATCTGGCTCAAGACAAATTGTCATTCTTACTCAAATTTTTATGTTCTAAATATATCTAACTTAACACCAAAGATTAGCCATAATTCTTAAGCTAAATTCCTCGGTGGAACACATCACGCCCGCCTCTCACTGGTGTTTCTATATTAGATTTCAATGTATCGGTTTTGATTTCCCTCCTCATCTATTAGTACAGTCGATTATTATTTTTTCTTTTTTTATTCTAAATGACACGAATTTTATAGGTCATCACTCTTCTCGTATGATGATCATCATGAGCACGGATCCAACCTACCTTATATATATTAACACTTTTCCTCCTACATTTTCTGTTAATCTTTTCCTTTGGTCTCCGATCTCGCCGTTCCACTCACACGCAAC
>NC_134784.1:21356975-21359475 GCF_046742065.1 Oratosquilla oratoria
CTCAATTCTCACGTACAGCCAATAGGCGAAATCAATATTTTCACGCATGTCAAAAAATCCATAAATAATCAATTTTTCTTTCCTTTTCTCAAACGTCAATAAAACTTTTTTTTTTCTTAAAGACGTCAGATAATAGGAGGCTTTATCTAATTACTTCTATCAATTTCATTTATCTATATGTTTAATTTATTTATTTCAATTTATCTTTTATCCATTTATTCAGTTATCTTTTCATTGATTTATCTGTTTGTTAATTCATTCATTCATTTGCTTGTTTATTCATCTATTTATATATTTATTTATTAATATATCTTTCATTTTTATTTCATAATTTTTCATAATTTATCTATACATTTACCTCTTTATTTTATTTTTTTTATTTTTTACTTCATCCATTTATACATTTACTTATTTATGTATTTATCTATTTTTTATTTTTTTATTTATCTATTTATTTATTCATTTGCCTATTTAAAATGTATATGTACTATTTATTCATCTATTGATAGATTGATTGATTGGTTATAATTCAAAGGTAAAGAGTACAAGTTTAGATTCTTTAGTGATATCTTGATTTTTTTTAGAGAGAGAGAGAGAAAGAGAGAAAATAATCTTAGAATTATGTTGGTTAACGTATTTTTACCATCGATACATTTTGTACCACTTAAAGAAATTGTTATGAATGAGGCTGGACTTTATTAACTTAAAATTGTCTGGAGATTGTTTGGTTACATTGAGCAAGAATAACTGATGGACGGTGAGGATTATATGGGGATCAAGGTAAATGTATGGGAGGACACTTGCAGATTTCCTGTGTCCAATAAATCGTGGAGAGTGGGTGAGAGAGAGAGAGCGACAGAGAGAGAGAGAGAGAGAGAGAGAGAGAGAGAGAGAGAGAGAGAGAGAGAGAGAGAGAGAGAGAGAGAGAGAGAGAGAGAGAGAGAGAGAGAGAGAGAGAGAGAGAGAGAGAGAGAGAGAGAGAGAGAGAGAGAGAGAGAGAGAGAGAGAGAGAGAGAACAAGTGATATATGTTACAAAAGACTAAGCTTAAGGCTGAAGGCTACGGAATGTAAAAACATTGTCAGATCAGCATTGATGCATGAGGTTCACACAAAGTTTCCGAAAAAGCCTAAAAGACGAAATAGAAAACTGTGAGAGAACCTTACAACGGATATGTAAAATAAAAAGATAGGGTCAGGAATGAAATCATATGAACATAAGAATAAAGGAGACTTCAAGAGACCATAAGGCCTACACAAGGCAGCTCCGTATCCATCACCACCTGTCATCCCCATCCATAAAGTTGTCTAATCGTTTCTTAAAACAACTGATAGTTTCAGCGCTTACTACATGGTTACTAAGTTTATTCCATTCATCGACCACCCTATTAGTAAACCAATTATTGCCTATTTCCTTCTTAAATCTAAATTTGTCCAGTTTATACCCATTACTGCGAGTCCTGCCCTGTTGTTTTATTATGATGACCTTGTTTGCGTCACCCTTGTTATAACCTTTGATCCACTAGAACACTCCTATTAGATCATACTAACAACGGTCAAGATGGTGCAGGTGTCAAGAGCGCGAGCAGAGGGGAGAAAGGGTCATGGAATGACATGACTTTGTATGTAAGAGAATCATGAAGAGGAAATCCTGCCCTGTTGTTTTATTATGATGACCTTGTTTGCGTCACCCTTGTTATAACCTTTGATCCACTTGAACACTCCTATTAGATCATACTAACAACGGTCAAGATGGCGCAGGTGTCAAGAGCGCGAGCAGAGGGGAGACAGGGCTGCTGAGGGTCATGGAATAAGACGACTTTGTATGTAAGAGAATCATGAAGAGGGAATCCTGCCCTGTTGTTTTATTATGATGACCTTGTTTGCGTCACTCTTGTTATAACCTTTGATCCACTTGAACACTCCTATTAGATCATACTAACAACGGTCAAGATGGTGCAGGTGTCAAGAGCGCGAGCAGAGGGGAGACAGGGCTGCTGAGGGTCATGGAATGATATGACTTTCTATGTAAGAGAATCATGAAGAGGGAATCTTGCCTTGTTGTTTCATTATGATGACCTTATTTACGTCACCCTTGTTATAACCTTTGACCCACTTGAATACTCCTATTAGATCATGCTAACAACGGTCAAGATGGCGCAGGTGTCAAAAGCGCGAGCAGAGGGGAGACAGGGCTGCTGAGGGTCATGGAATAAGATGACTTTGTATGTAAGAGAATCATGAAGAGGGAATTGGATGGGCTCAGGAGGAGAGGGGGACCATGACGCAGGTGGAGGTTGAGGATGAGAAAGGAATGAGAGATTGATGAAAATTGAGGAAAGTTGTACGTGCCAGCGACCCAAGCGAGATGGAAAACATTTGAATCAACATAATTTATATGTATATACACATATATTTACATAGATGTATAAATTTGTATATACACACACATACATACATATGTGTGTGTGTGTGTGTGTGTGTGTGTGTGTGTGTGTGTGT
>NC_134784.1:21364475-21374475 GCF_046742065.1 Oratosquilla oratoria
ACTCCTTTATTGCTTATACGTTTCGACCGACTCGGTCTTCTTCAGTAAGCTGTCTGCAAACAGTTTGGACCTTACAATTATACATCCGAAGACGGGGACATGGACAGGTCATCCCGCTGGCTGTTTGGGGATTCCCTTTCCCGTACCATGTATATGTTTCCCAGTCGTATTTACTATCTATATGAAAAAAGATTCAGACACAATGTTCTTTGTCAAAATATAGTTTAATAAAAATATTGATGATCAGGTGAATGAGGAAATACCTTGGGGGTATAAGAAATGAAAAATTAGGAGGTTTTGTGATGAAAACTATACAAAAAGCATCAACGTACAAAAAGTGAAAATAGGAAAAGGAACGTTCGAGATAATAGATAAAGTATCACAATTAAGGATTTGTGACTGCAGATAGACATCACAGTGACAAACATCCCTCCAAAAACAAGAGCAAGTAGCTGATCAGATTAAAAATAATTTACAAAAATATTGACGAATAACTGGAAAGAATAGGTAAGAAAGGCAAAAATATCATTCCAAAAACAAGAGCAAGGAGCTGATCAGAGTAAAAATAATTTACAAAAATGCTGACGAATAACTGGAAAGAGTAAATAAAAAATACAAGAACATTACACTAATGGGTGACTTTAATTGTGCGGAGGTAAGATGGGAGGAATAGGAGACAGATGGAAGTAAGGAATCCTGGAGCAAGACACTACATAAGAACATAAGAATGAAAGAGACTGCAAGAGAACATAAGGCCTACACTAGGCAGCTCCATATCCATCACCACCTGTCCTCCTTATCCAAAAGATTGTCTAATCGTTTCTTAAAACAACTGACAGTTTCAGCGCTTACTACATGGCTACTAAGTTTATTCCATTCGTCGACCACCCTAATTAGTAAATCAATTCTTGCCTATTTCCTTCTTAAATCTAATTTGTCCAGTTTATAACCATTACTGCGAATCCTGCCCTGTTGTTTTAATATGATGACCTTGTGTGCATCACCCTTGTTAAAGCCTTTGATCCACTTGAACACCTCTATTAGATCACCCCGCACTCTGCGTCTTTCCAGAGAGTGTAGGTTAAGGTGCCTAAGCCTCTTTTCGTAAGGCAAATTTCTGAGTCCATGTATCATTTTGGTCATTCTTCTCTGTACTGATTCTAGTGAACTGATGTTCATTCTATAGGACGGAGACTAATAAACACATTCTTGAATAACGTAATGATCCACTTGCAAATAAGACTAAAAAGACACAAGAAAACATGTACAAAACTGAATTTTATATCTACAAAAGAGTCATTGATTTCTTTTTTTTTTTCTCGAAAGTAGGGAAGGCAGGAAAAAACAACTATGCAAAGGCTAACTTTGCTCAGATGAAAAAAAATATACTCTAAAGACGTAGACTAGAGAGGGTTAATTAAATTAAAGAAATAGAGAAGAAATGTAGTATTTTCATGGAATCTTACAACATGATACTGTAAAATGTTATGCCAAAGATGAATGTAAGAGAATAACAAATACTTTTTATACAAGAAAGAATATGCATTAAAAACAAAAAAGACAAGACAAGGCATTGTAGAGTTGTAAAAAAATAACCAAATGATAAAAACAAAGAACAAAGATAAAGACAAAACAGCAAGAAAACATTCAAGCTGAAATAATGAACGACTATTTTTAATCTTCATTTAATAGGAAATAAGAATTGGATGAAAAATTGTATAGATAAATATGCTTTAAGACCTGACTTATTGTTATCCAGAACGAAAAAAAGAAAAGAAATCATAACGACTTATTAAAAATAAATTCATTCAGTTGTAAAAACAATCTGCCATTAGTTACAATCATTTTCTCTAGGATTCATTGAAGGGAAAAAAGCTCGTCCTATCAACGAAAAAATGTCAAAAATATACGAAACATTATGAAACTGAACGACGACGTGCCTACAACATATCTTTGTGCACTTGAGCGAACCCTTCTGGCATTATCGTGGGTTGACATAAAGGTATTTGAAGGGACGCGAAGGACACAGAGAAGACTGACATACAACGTATCTCTTTACACGTGAGCACGTACACGAATCTTCCATTTTCGTTCATTCTCTATTCCCTTCGTTCACTATACAATTTTAGGTGACTAAGCAAAGGAAAAATATAAATAAATTCCAAGACGCCAGAAACCAGACTACTTCACTCTAAGAAAATAACTGGATCCAAATGGAGAAAAACATTTCAAAAGAAATAATATTTCCTTGAGAACCTTGACATGCCATATTGGTTTCAACGTCCACCATTTCATCTACTTCAGCTTAAAATAATTTTTATTTGATAAAGATTATGAAAATCTACTTTATAACTATTAGATTTGATTAAACTGTATTTATTTATCTAATTATTTATTTATCTATATATTTATTTATTTATTTATTTATTTATTTATTTATTTATTTATTTATTTATTTATTTATTTATTTACTTATTTATTTATTTATTTATTTGTTTATTTATTTATTTATTTATTTATACATTTATTTATTTATTTATTTATTATTTATTATTTATTTATTTATTTATTTATTTATTTATTTATTTATTTATTTATTTATTTATTTATTTATTTATTTATTTATTTATTTATTTATTTATTTATTTATTTATTTATTTATTTATTTATTTATTTATTTATTTATTTATTTATTTATTTATTTATTTATTTGTTTATTTATTTATTTATTTATTGATATTTATTTATTTATTCATTTATTTATTTGTTTATTTAATTATCTATTCAATTACTTGTTTATCTATTTTTCATATATTTATTTACCTATCAATATGATATATATATATATATATATATATATATATAAATATATATATATATATATATATATATATATATATATATACACACATATATATATACATATATATATATATATATATATATATGTATATATTTATATTTATACATAATTTGTTTATCTATTTTTTTCAGTTATTCATACACTTTATTTATTTATATCTATATGGTCATATTTTTATTCACTTATGTATTTATGTAAATACATATAAATTTGCTTATTTATTCAGTTATGTGTGTTCTATTTACCTTTTTATTAATTTGTTCATTCAATCCTTTATCTATTTATCATATTTCATTTTTTCATTCAATTATCTATATTCTAATAATTATTCATGCCACCTTATTCCTATTCATATTGTTATTGACTACATTTTTTATATGCTTTTGATCAATGTATCGGAGCTATTCAGCGTTTTTTTTTTTATGAAAATTTTAATCTCTTATACATGAGCATTCTTAATCATTTACTTTTACCACGAATAGCAGCCTTGATTACAGTTTACAGTATAAAAATAATATTTCCCCCAAGCTTTTGGTGTCAAGGTCTGATTTTGATTTCTTCACAAATAAAATTTTACGTTGGACCACTAATGAATAACGCCATACAAAACAATGACTAAAAATAATCTTAATTATTGAAGGCCATTGATAGTGTTGGATATTATTGGAAAATTTATCTAGATATTTTCGTACTATTTTCAGTATTGGCTTAATCCTGCTGTTGTTGTAATCTTCAGCGAATGTGACGTCATGTCGTTTAAACGAGGTTTGAATTTTATGTTCGTTGGTTATCATAAGTTAAAAGATAACAGTAATATGCCGGCGGGAAAGCTATCGTATTTAACAAAGTCTGATGCAAAAAAAATACTTGAATGAATGAATAAATAGGTAAATAGATAAATAAATAAACAAACAAACAAGTAAATAAATAAATAAATAAATAAGCAAATAAATAAATAAAAGAATAAATAAATGAATGATAGAGTAAATAGATAAATAAATAAACAAATAAATAGATAGATAAACAAATAAATGAATAAATAGATAAGTAAGTAAACAGTTAAATAAATAGATAAATAGATAAATGAATAAATGAATAAGCAAATAAGTGAATAAATAAATATATAAACAAATAAATAAATAGATAAATAAATAAATAGATAGAAATTATCAAATAAAGATATAAATATATAGATGAATAAGTAAATAAGCATACAGATAATACATAATAAGATAAGATAAAATAAAATAAAATAAAACACTCAAGAACTTAAAAATGCAGCATTTGGTTAGATGCGTTTCCAAGCGTTATATTCAATCGGAACAGCTGGACACAGTTTCCGTTCTTCGACAGCATGGTTGGCAAGACCGTTTTCAGCCACATTTAGGTTTAATATACGGCCTTAACCCCATCAATACAGGGACGTTCTTTATTTATTTTATTTTATCTATTTATTTATTTATTTATTTATTTATTTTTGTATGCATTTTTATTAATTTTTTATTTATCTTTTTTAGAAAATGAAAATAGAAAATTGAAGAAGAAGACTCCGGACATATGGGGGTCTAAATTGTCCCACATCATCTTCATTCCGGTGTCCATGAATGATTTTATGCCTTTTTCTTTTTGGCTACCCCCCTTGTAAGGGGGAAAAAGCCTTGATATATGTATGTATGTTTTTTTAGAAGAGAAAAATTGACAATTGAAGGAGAGGACTCCTGTCTCAAGGCGTCTCGATTGCTCATTACTAAGCCATCATACTAGATTTTCTGTGGCGTGTTAGGTTCTAATTCCGCCTCGTAAATAGAAAGTTTCTAGTTTGATCTCTGATGGTCACCACTCACTAGCATCGGCTATTACATTCTAGGCATTCTAGAGTAAAGGGGGAAGCTTGCGCAGTATTTAACCATTATATCTAGAGCCTTTGTCTAGATTGTTGCATACACAAAGGCTGCTACCAATTTTTCTGGCCGATTTCTGTATACAGATACGACCAATTAATCATCTTTAGTATGGAAAGAAGAAGAACAAAAAACTATTCATTTTTTTTTACCTAAACTGTTAATCACTTGTTACATCATCTGTACACACGTGGAGTTGTGGTATGTTAGATTCTAACCTTCTCTCGTAGGTAATAACTGTGGTATTCTTAAAAAAAATATATTCTTTCCTTATATAAATCTTTTTTATATAATTATTATATAAAATCTTATATAAATCCTTGTAAAGGAAAGATTTTTTAAGAATATCACCGTAAGAATACGGTGGTATATATTCTTTACTTATATAAATCTTTCCTTATATAAATATTATACAAATCTTTGGAAGGGAAAGATTTTTTTAAGAATACCACCGTAAGAATACGGTGGTGTTCTTAACAAAATTCTTTCCTTATATAAATCTTTCCTTATCTAAATCTTATAAAAATCATTGGAAGAGAAAGAATTTTTTCAAGAATACCACCGTAAGAATACGGTGGTATTCTTAAAAAAAATCTTTCCTTGTATAAATCTTTCCTTATATAAATCTTATACAAATCCTCGGAAGGGAAAGAATTTTTTTTTTCAAGAATACCACCGTGAGTGTCCATTTTGATTCCAACATTAACGGGTGAATGCTCCTGGCCGACTGTGAACGTACAGTTTACCGCAATATCGGCTCTGCTTTGCCAGATGTAAGCGGTACGTATAACCATCCGTTTCGGTGATCTATGAATTATGGAAATGGTAAGTAAAGGTGCACTGAGTAGGAAATGTGAATATAGACAAGGAGGAGAAAGGAAGGAGTCGGGTTCTTAGTATATTGAAGAATTGATACTATTGTTTATGAGGAGTTGACTTAGATTTTTCTATCAGCACAAAAACTCACACACATGTTCACAAACTCACACACATACACACACACACACATACACACACACACACACACACACACACACACACACACACACACACACACACACACACACACACACACACACACACACACACACACACACACACACACACACACACACACACACACACACACACACACACACACACACACACACACACACACACACACACACACACACACACACACACACACACACACACACACACACACACACACACACACACACACACACACACACACACACACACACATGAGCTCTGAGTTCTATTCCGTGAGGGAAATAACTGTTGATCACGAGTTCAATGCGTGACCCAAGACCATGGTGAATCACATATACACACACCCATACAGACATACACAAAAAACACGCACACACATACACGTAAACACACACACACACACATACACACACACACACACACACACACACACACACACACACACACACACACACACACACACACACACACACACACACACACACACACACACAAACCTACACACACGCATACACACACACACACAAACCTACGCACACGCATACACACACACACACATATATATATTCAGCACCTTGAGTGCATATGCTCCCCTCAGCTTTACACCTGTAGAGAGACAAATGAGATGCAAGAAACAAAGGCTCAGCAGAGTCAAGGAAGGCACAATGGATGCACCCGGTCTCAAGGCAACAAAGCCCGAGAGAGGACCACAATGCCAGTCAGCCAACAGCCTTCACCGGAAGCGCCGCGCCGGAGGGGAGGAAGAGAGGGGAGTGAGGGGGGGGGGAGTTGGGAGAGACAGGGAGTGCCGTGGATAAGGAATGGAGTGATGGGAGTGATGTCAGGAGGTGGGGTGGCAAGGTTGGAGGGAAAGGAGGAAGAGTGTTGGGAAGGGAAGGAGGGAATGTTTGGGGCGAAGGAAATGGTGGTAAGAGGGAGTATGGGAATTGAAGGTGGGAAGGAGTTGGTGACGTCAAGGAGGAAATGTTGTTTTTAGAGACCGAGGGAATGGGGAGGGAGGTTTAAAGAAAATGTTGGGGAGCAAAAGAGGGGATAAAAACGCTGGAGGAAGATGAAGGGATTGTTGGGGGAGAATGCTGTGGAGGAGGAGGAGGAGGAAAGAGTCAGAAATTAGGTCGTATTGGGGGAGAGGAAGGAGAGAGGAACTGTTCAGTGAGGGAGAGTAGGAAGCTGGTCTTGAAGAAAGAAAAGAAAGAAGGGATGGAGATAGGGAGGGAGGAGAATAGAGAAAGGAAGTATTGGAGGATGGTGAGGGAAAGAGATGAGAAAGAGGTAAGAAGGAAGGAAATGAAGGAGGACTGAGTCAAAGAGGGAGTAAAAGAGGAAGAGGTAAAGGATTGAGGGAGTGCCGGGAAGAGAGGATGGGAGTGTTAGGAGAGGGAAGGAGGGAGAGTGAGAGCGAAAAGAGAAGAAGAAGAGAAAGAAGTTTAAAGGGAGGACGGGACGAAAGGAGAGAAATATTTCACCAAGACATCTTTCATACCGTGCCAAAGGATAAAATCCTGAATGAAAGGCTCCAGTGACGTAGAAATAAGCTAATGAAAACATAAATGAATAAATGAATGAGTCCATAAGCAGATACACGACTTGATACATAATTGCATCGATGAATCTTGGCTTTGGGGAAATTTGATTTTGTGGTCAGGATTATTCAACGTTGGTGCTATTTTGATGATGGGTGGGGAAGTAAGTATTCAGTGTTGTCAGTGTGATTTTATGCCTTTTCCTTTTTGGCTACCTCCCTTGTAAGGGGAAAAAAGCCTTGGTGTATGTATGTATGTATGTCAGTGTGATTTCTACTTGTGGGAGTAATTATTTGGTTGGGCTGATGTCTGTAAGAGTCAAGTATGGTATAGCAATTGAGGTCGGTTATGGTGTGTTTGTTTTGTGATCTGAGAGTGCTTGTGTTTTGTACGGATGTACTTACGAGGTAAGTTGTTATAGGTCCTTGTTACGAGGTAAGTTCTTATAAGTCCTTGAGTAATATGCTGTTGATGTAATTCTCTTTTGTGTGCGTGCTCAGCTAGTTGAACTTGCGTTATGTAACAGAAAGAATAGATGAGATTGAAACATCTTTTTTTAGAATTGCGTGCCATTTTCATATATCTACTCTATGGAGATGAATTTGGTTTCTGAGTGTAAATATTCTAATGAGGTGACTTAGTACATCCAGTTATTATGCTTGTTTGTGTAAACTGCAGGGCATCTTTCGTGGGAACGAATTCAAGTAAGCTTTTTATGAATAGTTGGTAAACTGTAATTAGTGTTTTCTTCTTCTGACCAAAATATGCGTTAGCTCTTGATCATAACATGTTTATTCTATCATTAAAACTCACTGTTAGGCTCTTGAAGTGTGCGCTGAAAGAGGAGTGTGTGTCAGGTGTGGCATAGAATTTAAAGTTTGTGTTCAATAGAAAAAGTTTGATATTCAATTTGCCTGTCCAATGTTGCTTTGGTTTATGGTTGGCTGGGGTAAGCGCTGTCACTGAGAATATATAAGATATCAAATTTGCCTGTCCAATGGGGTAAGCAGCATCACTGAGAATATGTAAGGAAAAGGCAACCACTTTTTTTTATCTCTGAATAAAATCACCTGGCTGACGAGTTGGACAATAATGCTCAAATTATTTACAATCTACAAAAAAAAAAAAAAAAAAAAAGAATGGGATAGTCATAGGTCATTTTATAGATTCAAATAAATGAGGTCACTGTGTAACCTCTATTATTTTCTTTCCCTCTCTCCATTCATGTCATGATATTGTTTTTCGTTTTTGTAATATTCTGTATAACCTGAATATTTCAAAACTGATAACAATGCTTGGACTAGTTCTCTTATTTTTCCATGGTTTTCAGCACATACATGCATACACACACACACACACACACACACACACACACACACACACACACACACACACACACACACACACACACACACACACACACACACACACACACACAACAACACACACACACACACACACACACACACACACACACACACACACACACACACACATCACACACACACACACACACACACACACACGCACACACGCACACACATGTATATATATATATATATATATATATATATGCATATATATATATACATATATACATATTTACGTACACATCTGATGTTATGACATGGTAAACCTCATTAAATCTCGCTACGAAAGATAAGTGAGAAATACATTTAGATTTATAATTAACATTTCCCAGAAAAGTAGATAATTTAGTTGTTTTTTTTTCTTGGTAGACACTGGATTATTTTATTTAGTTTCTAGAAAAAAAAAATTCTGCATTAAAAGGTTGAATTGACACCTCTGCCTTCATGGCCACCTACGCAGTATTTACAAAGGATTCATTAATTAGTTCTATGACTCTAATGAGTAGCTTTCCTTGTGAAGAGATATACTCGTATATGTCTCCTGATAGAATAGAGGAACTGGGTTGAAAACAGGAAACTCCAAACACATTTCTAGCCTCTTTCATCTGTCCCCAACGCAGTGGAATCCTCTTTCTTTATGATAAAGTTTAGGGTTAATTAGGGCTTTAGGGTAAGTTGGTCGTCGGCTCAAATCAGCTTGAGGAAAGTATGACACGAAAGTAAAACTGAGTTAGGTAACGTTGTAGTATTTCCGACGTTGACAGCGTTATCAAAAAGTACAAGTACGTACTTCCTTCGGCTGCATAAAAATGCTTGTCAGTTGCCAGAGTGAAATAAAAAACAAAATACAGAAGTTATGGATTTGAATTGGATAGTTTTAGATTTAAGAAGGACTTGGGCAGGAACTGGTTTCACCAATGGAGTGGTTAATAAATGGGATATATTTAGCAACCATGTAGGGAGCCCTGAAACCATTCATTATTTTAAAAGAATGTTAGATAACTTCATGGATGGAGATCACAGGTGGTAGCGGACATGGGACTACCTAGTGTAAGCCTTATGGTCTCTTGCAGTCTCCTCCGTTCTTATGGTCTATGTTTTTATAATCGTTACTCAGAATTGAGATGTCGTTCAATTGAGCACAACCGTGTTTCATTACTATAGCATTCACGAGTACAAAAAGTTTGGGCCCTTTATGATCACTTGCTCCTAAAGAGTGTCAGCTTCCTGATACATATTCATATTATTTGTTTATTTGTTAGGTTATCATTTGTCTGTTTATTATTATTTTCTTGTTTCAAATTTATTATTAGTTTTATGTCAATT
>NC_134784.1:21389475-21396975 GCF_046742065.1 Oratosquilla oratoria
ACACGTACACACACAAACACACACACACACAAACACACACACACACACACACACACACACACACACACACACACACACACACACACACACACACACACACACACACACACACACACACACACACACACACACACACACACACACAGATGGACGAACAGACGGACAGACAGACAGAGACAGGCAGATCGACAGGCAGGTAGATAGGCAGACAGACAGAGACAGGCATATCGATAGACAGATAGATAGGCAGACAGACAGAGAAACAGACAGACAGATAGACTGACAAACAGAGAGGCAGGCAGGCAGGAAAACAAACAGATTTAAGAAAATATTTGTTTTGCCGTGTTTAAACTCTCCCCATGTTTCTCATCTATGCATTCATAGCACATGAAATAGTTATTTGGCGAAAATATAGACTGAGTAAAAATGTTTTATATATATACATGTATATAAATATATACATATATATATATATATATATATATATATATATATATATATATATATATACATTATTAACTACAATAATTCTAAGCCATCAACATCGAGAGACTCGAGGAGGCCAATATGCAGAAATTGAAATGTGGTACAGCCAAGGACTCGAACCTGTACTAGCACTTCACAAGTGTTCTTTTTGACTTTTTTGCTTTGCAAGCTCTTCCACTCAACAGATCCACTCAAGCATCGAGATCACTAACTTATTGTCACTTCCACGCGAACACCAAACATTGTTAATCAATTCACTGGAACCCCGTGTTTTAAAATGAGTAAAGAATGGCTTTAATAGTATAAAGTCTTAAGAAAATATACTCAGTTGTTTCTTCTGCCTAAAACCACTTGACAGGAACAGCATGACTTACGATTTAAGACCTCAGTCATGATACTGAATAGTGACGATCTTTTGGCTAATATATGATTTTAGTATTCTGTCACTCAAATTCTCCTTCAATATCTTCAAGAATTGTTACTTCCATGTTCTTGGTGACACCTAGAAAAACTATCTATCTAGATAGAATGCATATGATGGCACTGGCTTTAGAAATGAATGAATAAATAAATAAGAAATGGTTCGTAACTAATACAGGCTTTGTTGGCATTCTTGTAGACGGGAAATATTTGTCAGCCTTCAGAGTAGTGTCAGCATATTGATTTGATATCTAATTCATCCTTGTGTGATTTTTTTGGTATTACAACCTAACGTAACATATCCCAACCTAACCTAACCTAACCTAACCTAACCTAACCTAACCTAACCTAACCTAACCTAACCTAACCTATCTTATCCTAACCTAACCTAACCTAACCTAACCTAACCTAACCTAACCTAACCTAACCTAACCTATCTTATCCTAACCTAACCTATTCTAACCTAACCTAGCCTGACCTAGCCTAACCTAACCTCACCTAACCTAGCCTAACCTAACCTAACCTAACCTAACCTAACCTAACCTAACCTAACCTAACTTAACCTAACCTAACGTAACCTAACCTAGCCTAATCTAACCTAAACTAATCTCACCTAACCTAACCTAGCCTAACCTAGCCTAACCTAATCTAACCTAACCTAACCTAACCTAACCTAACCTAACCTAACCTAACCTAACCTAACCTAACCTAACCTAACCTAACCTAACCTAGCCTAACCTAGCCTGACCTAACCTAACCTAGCCTGATCTAACCTAACCTAACCTAACCTAATCTAACCTAACCTAACCTAGCCTAACCTAACTTAACCTAACCTAGTGCTATTCATGTTTGTGTGACCTTTTTGGTAACAAACTGATTAATGTAGTTTCGTTGTTCAATTACAAATGCAAATCTAGCAAGTTTTCTCAAGAGACTCATTAATACTGGAAATGACCAACACATTCTTAAATTTTGGTTCGTCAATGGTTGGCCACAAAAAAAAAAATACAACGGTTATCAGAATGTATCGGTCATGGAGGGCTGATTATATCTTGCGATCACATGAAAGTATATGAAATATTCTTAGAATGTTAGTAGAATCCTTTTTCTATACAAACAGAACCTTATATGAACATATAAATTCTCACTTATCTCCAAAATGATCAACCTTGCTGACCGAAGCATTTTGAAATTCACTGCGTCACTTACGAACTTAAAAATTCCTTTGGGAACGTTTTTTCTCAATTGCTTTTGTGTTTGTCTCTACATGTACACGCTGAGCTGACATTTATTATCATTATTTGTGGTGAGTGTGTGTATCTGTGTATCTATCTGTGTACCAGTCTGAGCATCTGCCTGTCTATCTGTGCGTGTATAAGTCCGTCTATTTGTATCATTTTTCCGCTCCGCTCTGTCTAGCGCAATTTTTAAGTGTTTTCTATAAATTTGATATCGACGTGAAGTTTGATCAATTTGGTTTTGAACGATATACAATTCATTATAATTTGAATTATTTCACAAACACCTCTTCCACTGCAAAAAAAAAAAAAAAAGATAAAGATAAAAAAATAAAAAAATCGTGATTTGCTTTTTCCATTAGATCTTTGCAACCATAAAGGATAGCGTTACAAAAACAAAAGTAGTCGATAGAGTTTTTTGTTGCATCTCGTGGCATATAAAACTCATCCTTATACGACGTACAGCTTCCCTGGGGCCCAGAATGCCCTAGATGGTCGTAAACCCACTTAGCGAGCAAGGCACTTTTTTCTAAGAATTTATGTACACGTGTACATAATGACCTATTTCTTTATTCCTATTTTCTGGCCAAACGTGAACAAATTGAATTAATGCTTCGTATCTATGTATATGTAAATACCTTTTATTGTCAGTGCATCTATACTTGAGTAAAGAAATAAATAAAATAAGGAGGACCGTCGTGACAATGAAGTTGAATTTTCGACTTGCATTAAAAAAATTCACTTCTCATAAATCCTAACAACCGTCGATTTTGATCGAGCCATTTTTGAAATAGATATATGCCTAAAGCCTTATAACTATGCTGACGCCTCATCTACTGATTTTTTTTTTTTTTTTACAAAATGAAATCTGGAAAAGTCACCACGATTCCAAAGACCTTAACCAACAAGTCCTTTCTTTGAGAGACACCTCATCAGCTGAAAGAGCTTTTTTTTTTTTTTTTTACAAAAGTCACCAGGATATCAAAGATCTTAACCAAGAAAACCTTTCTTTAAGAGATTCTTCATGCCTAAGACCTTATAACCACTGACACCCCACCAACTGGAAGTTTTTTTTTTTTTCTCAAAATGAAACCTGGAAAGGTCACCACCATGCCAAAGACCTTAACCCAAGAAGTCTTTCCTTGAAGAAATTCTTCGAGCAATCTTTGATTCGAAATTGGGGTTTTAATACTCGAAGGCCTCCTTTAAACACTGTTCGAAGTGATATAACGGTCATAAAAGAAAGTAATAGAATGGTGTAACACGGGTTCTTTGACTATCAAAACCAAAATGTCGAATCAAAGATTACATCAAGAACTTCTTCAAGAAAAATGGTGGGAGAGTTTAATGTGCCTTCCTGAAGACGGTTCCAGGGTTTTGCTTTGGAAAACCTCAAGAGATTTTCATAAGTTTAAGGGAATACTTAGGGCCAAAGAGGTGAAGCTGATTTGAAAATCTTTATCTGTTTTGGTTCTGATGACATTTTATTTTATCCAGGATACTTCATTCAGCTTAGAACATATGAATGAAGGAGACTGCAAGAGACCATAAGGCCTACCCAAGGCAGCTCCATATCCATCACCATCTGTCATCCCCATCCATAAAGTTGTCTAATCGTTTCTTAAAACAACTGATAGTTTCAGCGCTCAATACATGGTTACTAAGTCTATTCCATTCGTTGACCACCCTATTAGTAAACCAATTCTTGCTTATTTCCTTCTTAAATCTAAATTTGTCCAGTTTAAATCTATTACTGCGAGTCCTGCCCTGTTGATTTAATATGATGACCTTGTTTGAATCACCCTTATTAAAGCCTTTGATCCAATTGAAGACCTCTATTAGATCACTCCGCAATCTGCGTCTTTCCATAGAGCGTAAGTTAAGGTGCCTAGGCCGCTCTTCGTAAGGCAAATTTCTGAGTCTATGTATCATTTACATTAAAAAAGGTTTGAAGGTACATTTTAAACATCCTTACATCCTGCCCGCGCCCGTTCCAGTTCAACAAATAGTTTGATGTTAGACAAAACAAAGTCTGTAAAGAATTTTAGGTGTCACCGTTTCAGAAGTTTTCGTGTAATGTAAAAATGAGTAAAAGCAGCAACGACTGCAACAGCACTGTAGGAGAGAGGGCAAACGCAAAGTATGGGATCCAATATATCTGACGTTTCGCCCAGCAGGGCTTCTTCGTTCTGAAGATGCCCTGCCGGACGAAACGTCAAATATATTGGATCCCATACTTTGCGTTTGGCCTCTCTCCTACAATAATGTAAAAAACCCGATTGGTCTTCTACCTGTATGTTATCCACTATTTTGCCAACACCAGATAATCTTAACTTGATCTCTATGCTTTCGTGGATTAAACAATATAAATAAATATGTACTAAGAAAGGAATTTTCTTGCTAAGGCTACGTGGCTTTACTCAACAGTTATTTCATGATATACTTTAGTATCTCAACTCACCTCTCTCATATCATCAGGTCACTCGTATTCATTGGAAGATTATTAACCTCCTCACTATCAATAAAAGAAACATAGAAATAAAAACAACAGGTTAGGAACAACCAGATTAAGAAAGAAATAGTATCATATGATACATAAAGGTTAAATCGAAACAGGCCGTGAATACCTCACCATCAATAAAATACTATCACGAAGATATGTAAAATAGGCTAATGCAGCGTTTCTCAACCAGGGTTCCCAGGAACCCCAAGGTTCCCCAAAACGTCCCTAAGGGTTCCGCGAGAACAAGTGGGATAAGCTAATGCACTTTTGATTTTTTATGTAATTTCATACATGTAATATAATTAAACACGCACGACGTATTCTTGGTTATTGTAATAATGTGATATAGACATCATCCTATCTAACCTATTATTACGATGAAATTAGAATTAAAAAGGTATGGTATATATATATATATTATATATATATATATATATATATATATATATATATTATATATATATTTTTTTTTTTTTTTTTTTTTTTTTTTTTTTTGCAGGGGTTCCTTGAGGCATGCAATTTATTTCAAAGGTAACGCAAAGGTAAAAAGGTCTAGGAACGCTGGGCTAATAACTGATATGATAATAGGATATTTGCCACACAATATGGACGTGGTTAACATGAATGCTTCATTCTCATTGGTCCTCTTTGGGGAAAACAAAGATTCGAAAATTCTTGCTGGAGTATTAGACCACCTTCATTTCCGCTCGCCAACCACAGTCGACTGAGAAGAAAATTTTCTCGCTGCAATTAGCAACTTCATCTGAAAACTTTCTGTCCCTCTGCATCCTTGGGACCAAGATGTTTTCGCTATCCCACGCCACCCAACTCTCTTTTTCTCTCTCTCTTTCTCTCTCTCTCTCTCTCTCTCTCTCTCTCTCTCTCTCTCTCTCTCTCTCTCTCTCTCTCTCCCTCTCTCTCTCTCTCTCCCTCTCTCTCTCTCTCTCTCTCTCTCTCTCTCTCTCTCTCTCTCTCTCTCTCTCTCTCTCTCTCTCTCTCTCTCTCTCTCTCTCTCTCTCTCTCTCTCTGCCTGTCTCTCTCTGCCTGTCTCTCTCTCTGTTTCTCGCTCCCTCTCTCACTCTCTCTCTCTCTCTCTCTCTCTGTCTGTCTGTCTCTCTGTTTCTCCCTCTCTCTCTCTCTCTCTCTCTCTCTCTCTCTCTCTCTCTCTCTCTCTCTCTCTCTCTCTCTCTCTCTCTCTCTCTCTCTCTCTCTCTCTCTCTCTCTCTCTCTCTCTCTCTCTCTCTCTCTCTCTCTCTCTCTCTCGCACTCACACAAACTCTACTTCTATCTCTTTCTCCCCTGTCTCTCTCTCTTCTCTCTCTCTCTCTTTACCTCTCGCTCAAGCCATCTCCATTTCTCTCTCTCACACTCACAAACTCAACTTCTCTCCTCTCTCTTCCCCCCCATCTCTCTCTCTCTCTCTTTCTCTCTCTCTTTCTCTGATATGAAGAAGGAACGCGCACAAAGTGCTCACAGCCTATTCTCTCTGGCTTTCTAAGCATCAGTGATTGATGTCATTCGTCGATAGCGCCTTTACTAAAGTTAGCCGATTTCTAAATTCCAACGAGTTAGATTTAACCCTTCCAGATGAGAAGAGAGGATGTTCTTCATCTGAATAGAATAATAGGGTACCAACTACGAGGAGGTGCTAAGATGGGAGGGAGGGTGGAGGTGTGTAAAGTGTTTTCGGGGATGAAATGGGTGGGAATGTTTTTGTGCCTTGTCCTTTTTGGCTACCCCCCTGGTAAGGGGGAAAAAAGCCTTGGTATATGTATGTATGTGTAACTACGATGGCTATATAGTCTAGAATGCTACGATGAGGTGGCTGTGTCGAGGCTCATATAGCAACAGTTTCTCGAACAAAATAAACATTAGAATATAAATGCCTTATGGAAAAGACTACAGCAAGATTTATAAAAAAGTGATGTAATTATCCAGGCATATACACTTACACATGCATACACATATGTATATATGCATATATATATATTTGTGTGAGTGTGTGTGTGTGTGTGTGTGTGTGTGTGTGTGTGTGTGTGTGTGTGTGTGTGTGTGTGTGTGTGTGTGTGTGTGTGTGTGTGTATTGGGATATTTTCTCTAATATATTATTTCTTAAGTTATTTTCTCTATTCATTATAATAATATCTTACTGCTTTTTTTTATGAGATCCATCACTTTAGCATTTTCTTTTTTTATCAATTGAGATTTCGGTACATGACGAGACGATTCTTCTGTAGGATTTCCTCTTCCTCAGTGGTTAAGGTGAGAATGGACTATGGATTATCTGGGACAGACCACCCGCGCTCGCGGGATCGGTAGTTGTCGGAGGGGAAGAGATGTCTGTATGAAAATGAAAAAATATTTGTGTATAGATGAGGCTACAGCCGCCGAGCGCTTTTAAGGACACTTATTGCGTAGTATCGTGGCTTAAGCGGGCACTATACCATCAATATTATTGCGCAATATTCCGTATTGTACAATATTATTGACGGTGTAGGGATGGTATTGAAGCTGCATACGTGTTTGGCCTTTTCATTTGATGTCTTAGATATTTTGTGTCATTCTTCAATACCGTCCCTACACCATCAATAATATTGTACAGTAGGGAATATTGTGCAATAATATTGATCGTGTAGGGCCCGCTCTAGGAGAGGTGGGCAGGAGACTTGGTGTTGGAGGCTGGAATTAATGCATGTAACCGTGAGAATGAATGGATTGTTATCATTTCTTTGTTTGTTATTATTTCATTGATTTTTATTTATTATTAGTTATCTGTCAATTTATTACTATTTACTATTTGCCTGTTTGTTTATTATTTAACTATACCTATCCATTTATCTATTTTATTCATTT
>NC_134784.1:21401975-21409475 GCF_046742065.1 Oratosquilla oratoria
TATCCTCATTCATAAAGTTACCTAACCTTTTCTTAAACCAATCAATAAAACATTGCATTTGCTTTGCCAGATCCAGGCAAATTTATTCAGAGAAGAGAAAACTCTCGTCTCGAGTAACTTTATCAGTGTTGGTTGTCGCCCTGCGATTCTATTCAGCCGAGAAAAGGACCCTGTGGAAGAAAACGGAGGCTCGAGTCTTTAACGTCCCAGTCTCAGCAGCAGACACTACCCGAAGGAGGGAAGGCGTTCCTTCGCGAGGAAAGAAATTCCTTTGGCTTCGGCGTGAGAAGGATGAGTGAAGGATTTCTTTCCCGGCCGCATACCAGATGATGCACGAGCTCTTTCCGTCTAACGATATCTATTTGTCGATTTACCTGCTTCCCCGTTTATCAATCTTTCTATTCATTCGTTTGCCAGCCTTCCTATTTGTTTATTTTTTTTTATTTGTTTCTTTATTCGTTTATTTATTTATTTGTTATAATTTTCTATTCATCTATATATTTCTGTTTATCTATTTATCTATTTACTGATTAACTAATTACTTATTCATTATTTAGTTTATTTCTCTGATAATTTTTTTATATATGGATCAATTTATTCATTTATTTATCTATTCATACATTAATTTATACATTTTTATCTATTCATTTATTCAAAATGAATAAATGCAAATTTATAAATTAATACATAAAAACAGAAAACGGAGTTCCCACGAAAGGTATCGAAAGTGATTGATAACTATATGTTTATCAGTTTTTTCAATTTAATGTTTCTTTAATTGAGCATTTAAAAGTCAACTCCTTATCTAATCCTTTAATCTGTTTATTTGTCTCATTGATCTATTCATCCATTCTTTTATTCATAAACTTATTAGTTTCCTCTTCTATTTATCAGTGACCTTATTTGTCTCGTTCAATTATTCACTTATTCAATAATTTACGTATTATCAATTACTTCTCGCATACTCATGGCATCTGTTCATTTCCTGTCATTTACAATTTTAACTAACTCTCTTATATTCATTGTTCACTTATTCACCTTTTAATGGCGGAATTGTTTTCATTCATATGATCAAATGTTAATAAAATCATCCATCACACTGAGGACACTTCACCTGTTTATATGAGAGACCATCGTCTTTGCATGGCATTGTATCGAAAGCTGTGAACAGTGACACGTGGATTCTAAGCCTTTATGAAACTTATACGTGCCGACAGACATGCATGACCGGGTGCGCACACGTTTCTGTGTGTGTGTGTGTGTGTGTGTGTGTGTGTGTGTGTGTGTGTGTGTGTGTGTGTGTGTGTGTGTGTGTGTGTGTGTGTGTGTGTGTGTGTGTGTGTGTGTGTGTGTGTGTGTGTGTGTGTGTGTGTGTGTGTGTGTGTGTGTGTGTTCACAATGGTCTTTGGATCACATGTTGGACTCGCGATCAACAGCTACTTCCCTTCCGGAAGAGAGCTCAGAGCTCGTATGACCGATCTATGGGTAATGCTGTGACGTTACACGCACCCATACACCCAATTCCCCGCCCATGAGAGATGGAGTAACGACTCGAAGCGCAATGATACTGAAATTATTTCAGTCCTGGGCAGGATTCGAACCCGGACCACCGTAGTGACAGTCGGGGACTCTATCAACCGCGCCACTGAGATGTGTGTGTGTGTGTGAGTGTGTGTGTGTGTGTGTGTGTGTGTGTTTGTGTGTATGTGTGTGTGTGTGTGTGTGTGTGTGTGAGTGTGTGTGTGTGTGTGTGTTTGTGTGTGTGTGTGTATGTGTGTGTGTGTGTGTGTGTGTGTGTGTGTGTGTGTGTGTGTGTGTGTGTGTGTATGTGTGTGTGTGTGTGTGTGTGTGTGTGTGTGTGTGTGTGTGTGTGTGTGTGTGTGTGTGTGTGTGTGTGTGTGTGTGTGTGTGTGTGTGTGTGTGTGTGTGTGTGTGTGTGTGTGTGTGTGTGTGTGTGTGTGTGTGTGTGTTGTGTGTGTGTGTGTGTGTGTGTTTGTGTGTGTGTGTGTGTGTGTGTGTGTGTGTGTGTGTGTGTGTGTGTGTGTGTGTGTGTGTGTGTGTGTGTGTGTGTGTGTGTGTGTGTGTGTGTGTGTGTGTGTGTGTGTGTGTGTGTGTGTGTGCGTGATTTGTAAATAATAGCTATATTCTCTCAGTCCATGGAATGGACATTCGAGCTGGGACAATGCACCTATTGTCTACAAATCTCACCGTAATTTTAAAATGAAAATAATAGGATCATCCTTAATTAAACACTACCCCAACTTCAACACCTCAAAATAACAATAGCCTCCGGATTGTGTAACTACATTGGCAGTGAATGAACTGCTTCCCACGACAGCGTAACATGACCTCACCAGCGGTCAGTTGGGCCCCCACCTCACCAGGGGCATGTCACGAGTATTCCCTCGTCCCTTTTTAGTATTACCTCACATCTGTATATATTCTTTGCGTTCTTATATCCCTCTGTACTTATCCTCTGAAGAGGGCCACAGTTCGTGGTCGAAATATAAGGATTACTTATTTTTTATATTTTAATTTTCTCTGAAAGTGGGTAATTAGTTTGAACACACACACACACACACACACACACACACACACACACACACACACACACACACACACACACACACACACACACACACACACACACACACACACACACACACACACACACACACACACACACACTCACACACACACACACACACACAGACACACACACACACACACACACACACACACACACACACACACACACACACACACACACACACACACACACACACACACACACATACACACACACATATATATATATATATTAATTATATATATATATATATATATATATATATATATATGTATATATATATATGTAAATATATATATATATATATACATGTATATAAACATATATATATATAAATGTATATGTATACATATATGTGCATTTATGCATTAAAAGATAATTGTAAATTTGGCCTCGAACGATAGCAGAATTTAAATCGGAAGAGCGTCCACCTAATATAAGAGAATAATTGCATTTTATCAAACTCAATATACCACAATGAATATTTCCAATGCATACATAACGGCCGCACTGAAGCTTCGAAATCATGGCTTCATACCATTGATTTCGACTCAGAACAACAGCGTCACCGAAACCCGAAGAACGCCTTTTAATTAGAACAAGATACATCGAACACACTCAAAGACACACACACACAACACACACTCAAACACACACACACACACACACAACACCAACACACATACACACACACAACACACACAACTACAACACACAACCACTCACACACACACACATACACACCACACACACATACACACACATACACCAACAAATGTATATTATATAATATATATATATATGTATATATATATATATGTAATATTACATATTATATATGTATTTACATTATTTATAAACATTATACATATGAAATGTATATGTATACTGACGTATATGTGCATTTTATGCATAAAAAATGATAAGATAATTGTAAATTTGGCCTCGATCGATAGCGAATTTAAGTTTTAAATCGGGAAGAAGAGGCTCCACCTAATATGGCGCGTATAAAGGAATAATTGCATTTTATCAAACTCAATATACCACAATGAATATTTCCAATGCATACATAACGGCCGCACTGAAGCTTCGAAATCATGGCTTCATACCATTGATTTCGACTCAGAACAACAGCGTCACCGAAACCCGAAGAACGCCTTTTAATTAGAACAAGATAATTAAATTTATTCAGAATTAATGTACCACAAGAAATGATAACATTGCTCGAGTGATACAGCTACTGAAGTTTCCTGACTACCAGCTGTTGATTAATGAAAGGCATAAATATTTTTTGAGCTCCATCGTCGGAATATGTTTGTGGTTCTAAATATCGAAATGCTAAAATATCCTGTCAGACCACAAGGTATTTTTTATATAGTTAATCTGGATACATGTTTGCAACAGTGAATTTTATTATTGGAACCGGAAAAGCCTAAGCTTGAAATTCTTGTTGCTTGAGCTACATTTGGTTTGCATTTATTTTGCTAAAATAATTTTTGTCATTGATTCCCAATAAGAACCTCTCCTGTTTTGAATATATTTATTCATTTATTTATTTCTGAGGTATAGGAGGACATTTCTTTTTATATATTTTTGACAGATATTTATTTTTGGTCATATTTTTGAATACTGAAATTAAAAAGAAAATATCTCAAAGTCACATGAAAAAGATCAAAGTCTTTTTTACTTGTTAATGACCCGATTACAATATTTTCTTTACTGATTGTATGTTTAAAACTGTAATCAATACATGACGGCAGCATGCCAATTTTTTCAACAGTCTAGAATTTGTTATCTTTTATTCTATCCTTTAGATGAATTTATGATTTATTTTTTAACTGCCACCAGATGATATTATTCAGCTGGTGGAAACTTCTTTTGCAGAAATAAGCAAATAAATAAATAAATAAATAAGTTAATATGTTCAATACAAGTGTGCATTCGTTTTCTGATTTTTCCCAGAGGTTTATTCAGTCTAGTGGTGTATCTTACCCGATCAATAATTAAAATTCTACTAACTAAACCTTAACTGGGTTATATGGCTTGTATATTTTTTCAACTACATTCAGATAATTTTCTTTAGAAAAGCTTGAACCTAAATACACTCACTAATACATATTTCTATTCCCGTTTTCCAGAGCTGATCTTAATCATAGAAAACGTAGTGTTCGTGGCTTCCAGTGTACTACCCTACGACATCTTCAGCCTCCATAACAATGGGTCTCATAATAACTATGGCAACACATACGGCAGCAGCCATTTGCCATGGGATCTGCAGCATGAACGCGTCAGTAGCAAAACCTTAGACCCGATCGAGCCTCTTCTGAGCGTGAGCACCGCCGTCCACGGCGTCCACCGGCAAGGTGCCGCCCAGGGGTCCGACAAGGGAAGGTCTGCCCACACCCTTCCCATTTTCGACGACAGCGCCCCCAGGAACGTGACCGGCCTGCAGGGAAATGCTGTCTACCTTCATTGCATAGTCACCAATCTCAATAATAAAAGTGTAAGTTGGTGTTTTATTATTGGTTCTGGGAGTATGAAGGTGTGTGAGAGAGAGAGAGGGAGAGGGAGAGAGAGAGAGAGAGAGAGAGAGAGAGAGAGAGAGAGAGAGAGAGAGAGAGAGAGAGAGAGAGAGAGAGAGAGAGAGAGAGAGAGAGAGAGAGAGAGAGAGGGGGGGGTCAGAGTTGGCTGGTTTTGCAATCACTGAGCAGTTTGAAAGGAACAAATGCTTAAGTTTTGAACGAAAATAAGAAAAAAAATATATACAAGAAAACAATGAGATACAATTTTTCCTGTGAAGTTTGGTAAGGCCAAGGAAATACGACTGCACTGTTCCCGCAATTGGTAACCACAAATATAATGAGAAACACACAAAAGCATTAAATTAAACTTAACCTTCAGGTTACGGAATTTCATAAGTATCAAAAGCTGTTGACAAACAAATACACGAAGTTTGTAATCTAAATATCATTCTAAGTTTGAAATAGAAAATCAAACGAACAGGAATCGCATATTGGAACAAACTCAATACCTCTTGTAGCAGCGCTACTTCCAACACGAAGCACCGAATACGTACAAAATATATTTTCTTTCTTACAACGGAAGCAATACTCCAAAGCTGCAAAACTTGATTTTATTGTTTTTACTGTGATACTATACTCGAATAATCACCACTTAGTCGAAATGAGAACAAAAAATAACAAAAAAAGGAAATATTTTCTCATTCTTTTTACGTATGTACGAACATGCATACATGCATGTACCAATGTATGCATATGCATACATGCATATATACACATATATGTGTATGTGTGCATATATATATGTATATATATATATTATATATATGCATATATATATGTATATATATACACATATTTATATATATACATATATATATATATATATATACATACACACACACACACACACACACACACACACACACACACACACACACACACACACACACATATATATATATACGATCAAACCGCGTCATTCTCTGTCAACAATTTGGAAATAAACTCATCTGAAGATGGCTAATTCGAACCCCCGCCAGAGCGGCTTGCTTCATATAAGGCGAGGATCGTACCACCTGTGCCAGACGACCCTTCAAAACAGATAGAATTAGTTCACGGACTATATATATATATATATATATATATATATATATACATATATATATATCATATATATCCTTTATGCATAGTCTATACAAGTGTTGGTGTCATATATATATATATATATATATATATATATATATAAGAGGAGGGAAACAGGCTGAGAAGGGTATTTCGGGTCAACGGTTACCCAAAGTGGTGAAGAGTTGGACGGCACCACAAAGAGAAAGGGCCCGATGATGCGCGACGCTACAAGCAACAATAAGGGTGACGATCTCTTACGTCAAGAGAGCGTCTGAGATCACGGCAAGGCTGCTTGGGAGATATGGAGTCAACGTGGCACAAATATCAAGCAACACGTTGCACGGCGCTCTCGCGAAAGCCAATGACCTCACGGAGTGCACCACATGTATTGCTTTTTATATATAAAGGAGGATTAACTGCCTCTCTAATGTATCCCCTGAGGACGATCCCCGGACAGGGTTCGAAATGTTGGCTTGATTTAGTTGTTTCTGTGCTCGGTGCCTATCACTTTTTCCGTATGTATGTATGTATGTATGTATGTATGTATGTATGTATGTATGTATGTATGTATGTATGTATGTATGTATGTATGTATGTATGTATGTATGTATGTATGTATACATGTATGTATGTATGTATGTATGTATGTATGTATGTACATATGTATGTATGTATGTATGTATGTATATATGTATGTATGTATGTATGTATGTATGTATGTATGTATGTATGTATGTATGTATGTAAAGGGAAAAGGGGACAAGTGTGAGTGTAGTAGTTTCAGAGGGATCAGTTTGTTAAGTGTAGTTGGGAAGGCTTATGGGAGGGTTTTGATTGACAGGATTAGGAAAGAAACAGAGGGGCTAATTGTTGAGGAACAGTGTGGATTTAGGACAGGTATGGGTTGTGTAGATCAGATTTTTGTGGTAAGACAGATATACGAGAAAGTTATAGGAAAAGGAACGGATGTTTTTTGGGGCTTTTATGGATTTGATAAAGGCTTATGACAGGGTAGACAGGAGGGCACTGTGGGAGGTATTGCAGATATATGGGATAGGAGGAAAGCTTTTAAGAGCTGTCAAGAGATTTTACGAGAGTAGTAGAGCGTGTGTCAGGATTAGAAATGGAGAGAGTGAGTGGTTTGAGGTAAAGGTGGGCCTTCGTTAGGGATGTGTTATGTCGCCCTGGCTGTTCAATTTATACATGAGTGAGTTGGTGCGAGAGGTAATGCAAGGGTAGTAGGGCAAGGACTGGAGATGGCTA
>NC_134784.1:21416975-21421975 GCF_046742065.1 Oratosquilla oratoria
TGTATGTATGTATGTATGTATGTATGTATGCATGCAATGCATGTATGTATGTATGTATGTATGTATGTATGTATGTATGTATGTATGTATGTATGTATGTATGTATGTATGTATGTATGTATGTATGTATGCATGTATGTATGTATGTATGTATGTATGTATGTATGTATGTATGTATGTATGTATGTATGTATGTATGTATGTATGTATGCATGCATGTATGTATGTATGTATGTATGCATGCATGTATGTATGTATGTATGCATGCATGCATGCATGCATGTATGTATGTATGTATGTATGTATGTATGTATGTATGTATGTATGTATGTATGTATGTATGTATGTATGTATGTATGTATGTATGTATCGAAATAAACCCAATGTGAAGATGACACCTTTATTGGCACGACCTTAGCTTATTACAGTTTTTTCAAGATCATAGTCATAATACACATGACTGAAATTAGATAAGAGGATTAGGGGGGACGTAGTGAGGTCGTTGGTATCTAGGAAAGGTTATGGAGAAGATGGGTCAATTGTCTTAGTGCAAGAAAGGTCGATAGACTTGTTGGTAGCTGCCATTTTCGTACTTGCATGCGTATGTTATCAAATTATGTTTTGTCTGTATTAATATTGGGTCACGTTTTATGCCTTTTCCAAAAACTCATCCCCTTTGGAAATATAATACCTTCCTTTACAAAGCCAAGCGTTACTTTTAAGATCAGATTAACTCATTATTTGTTTATATGATATACCCTAGTTTCGCAAGGTTTAATATTTGACAAACTCTGCCCCTGGAAAAAAGTACTGTAATTGGTAAAGTTTTTTTTTATATGAACACTATGAGATATAATAGAAAACGTATCCGTTTTTTTCGTGGACTTTTGTAATGTGGTTTACACAGTGCCTCGGACTATAATCGAGGGTGGACCTACGTTTTCTTCATGGACTTTTGTATTGTGATTTACACAGTGCCTCAGACTATAATCGAGGGTGGACCTACGTTTTCTTCATGGACTTTTGTATTGTGTTTTACACTGCCTCGGACGATAATCGAGGAAGGACCTACGTTTTCTTCATGGACTTTTGTATTGTGTTTTACACAGTGCCTCGAACTATAATCGAGGGTGGACCTACGTTTTTTTCATGGAGTTTTGTATTGTGTTTTACACAGTGCCTCGGACGATAATCGAGGGCGGACCAGATCTTCACGTGGACAAAGGGTCTTCTGTCCACTTATCCTGCACAGTAGTTCACAGCCCCCAGCCTCGTTCTCAAATCCAGTGGTTCCACAACAACAAGGTATTTTCAATCTATTCGATATTTTCACAAGTTTTGTATATTTTACTTTGGCTAGTGTATGAAAGATTTACAACAAGATACTGGTATTTTTAGTATATTCAATATTTTCACAAGTTTTGTAAATTTTATTTTGGCTTGTGTAGGGAAGTTTTAATCAGTATAAGAGTGGATATTTGAATGAAGAAAGACTTTGATAAAAAAAAAACTCAGTCCAGGGTTTGTTATTCGGTAGAGGAATGCTGCTTGGAAACAGAATTGATATATAAAGAGTGCAACTATGTTTAGCGTTATCTGTTTTTTGTTTATTGTGTGAATACTGATATAGCAAGGAAATTCAGAATTATTATTTACTTAGCCAATAATCAAATTTCATAAAAACGATATTTGTATTTGTAGATTTTAAATACGCAAACAACATTTGATATGCAGAGCGTAAATATGTACACAAACACACTCACACACACGTGCGCACACAAACACACACAAACACACACACACACACACACACACACACACACACACACACACACACACACACACACACACACACACACACACACACACACACACACACACACACACACACACACACACACACAAAACAAATATTCAAAAAACATACGAAAGAGACTTAATAACTGAGTAGAAAGCAAACACACAAACACATAGATAAGACAGAATAAGATGAAACATGTTTTCTTCAGCTTCTGGAGTACGGGACGATTTCGAGCGACATATCGATTACTGTTGAAGATGAAGACGATGGAGAGGAGCCTTATAGCCTCCTGGAAATCCGGAGGGCCAGGTCCTACCATTCGGGGAACTATACCTGTGCAGCAGTCAACACACAACCATCCTTCGTCAGCGTACACGTTCTTAATGGTGAGTTTCTTCTTCTCCTATTCCTCATCCTCCTTCTTCTCCTCCTTCTCTTCATCTTCTTCCTGTTCCTCCTCCTCCTCCCGATTCTCCTCTTCTTCTTTTTCCTCCTCCTCATTCCGCTCCTCTAACTCCTCATCCTCTTCGTATTTCTACTCTTCCTCCCTCTCTTTATCTTCTTCCTGTTCCTCCTCCTCCTTCTACTCCTCCTCCTTTTCCTTCTCCTCATATTCTTCTTGTTTCCTTCTTCTCCTATTCCTCATCCTCCTTCTTCTCCTCCTTCTCTTCATCTTCCTCCTACTCCTTTTTCTTCCCTTCTTCCTCCTTCTTCTCCTCCTTCTCTTCATCTTCTTCCTGTTCCTTCTTCTCCTCTTCCTACTCCTCCTTCTCTTCCTTCTTTTCATCTTCTTCCTGTTCCTTCTTCTCCTCTTCCTCCTCCTCCTTCCTCTTCTCTTCATCTTCTTCCTGTTCCTTCTTCTCCTCTTCCTCCTCCTCCTTCTCCTTCTTCTCTTCATCTTCTCCCTGTTCCTTCATCTCCTCTTCTTCCTCCTCCTCTCCTCTCCTTCTTTCTCTTCATCTTCTTCCTGTTCCTTCTTCTCCTCTTCCTCCTCCTCCTTCTCCTTCTTCTCTTCATCTTCTCCCTGCTCCTTCATCTCCTCTTCTTCCTCCTCCTCCTCCCCCTCTTCTACTTCTCTTCATTTTCTTCCTGCTCCTCCTCCTCCTCCTTCTTCTTCCTTCTCCTCCTCTCGCTCTTTCTTCTCCTCATCTTCGTATTCCTTCTCCTTCTCTTCATCTTCTTCCTGTTCCTCCTCCTCTTCCTACTCCTCCTCCTCTTCTTCCTCCTCCTCCTCCTCTTCTTCCTCCTCCTCCTACCGATCATTCTCTTCTTTTTCTTCCTCCTCCTCCTCCTCCTCCTCCTCCTCCTCCTTCTCTTCATCTTCTTCCTGTTCCTCCTCCTCTTCCTCCTCCTCCCCCTCCCGCTCCTCCTCCTTATCTTTTTCTCCTCTTCCTCCTCCTTCTCCTCCTCCTCCCTCTCTTCATCGTCTTCCTGTTTCTCCTCCTCCTCTTCTTCCTCCTACTACCGATCCTCCTCTTCTTTTCTTCCTCCTCCTCCTCCTCCTTTTCCTTCTCCTCTTCATTTTATGCGTGTTCCTCCTCCTTCTCCTCCTTCTCTTCATCTTCTTCCTCTTCCTTCTCCTCTTCTTCCTCCTCCTCTTCCTCTTCCTCCCGATCCTCCTCCTCCTTCTTCTCCTCCTCCTCCTTCTCCTCCTCCTCCTTCTCTTCATCTTCTTCTTTCTCCTCCTCCTCCTCCTCCTCCTTCTCCTCATCTTCTTCGTGTTTATCCTCCTTCTCCTTCTCCTTCTCTTCCTCTTCTTCCTGTTTCTCCTCCTCCTCTTCTTTCTCCTCCTCCTTCCACTCCTCCTCCTTCTCCTCATCTTCTTTATATTCCTTCTCCTTGTCCTTCTCCTCCTTCTCTTAATTTTCTTTCTGTTACTCTTCCTCTTCTTCCTCCTCCTCCTCCTCCCGCTCCTCCTCCTCCTTCTCTTCATCTTCTTCTTCCTCCTCCTCCTCTTTCACTTTTCCTCCTCCTCCTCCTCCCGCCACTCCAATTTCTCATCTTCTTGGTATTCCCTCTACTTCTCCTCCTCCTCCTCCTTTTCCTTCATCTTCTTCCTGTTCCTCCTCCTTCTCTTCTTCCTCCTCCTCCTTCCGCTTCTCCTTCTCATCATCTTCCTCGTCTTCCTCCTCCTCCTACTCCTCCTCTTCTTCATTTTCCTTCTCTTCCTCTTCCCTCACCTCCTCTTCCTTCTTCCTCTATTACTCCTTCACCTTCTTCTTCCTCTTCCTCTTCCAACTACTCATAGGGATGCGGTTATATTTGCTTGGGATTGGATAAGTTAGTTTAGGCTAGATTAGGCTAAGGTTACCTTTGATCAGGTTAAGTAAAATTAAGTCAGTTTAATCTAGGTCTCATCGAGTTAGGTAAGGTGAACCTAGATAAGATCAATTTGGGTAAGGTTAAGATAGAGCATATTAACATAGATTAAGTTAGCTCAGATTAAGTCATATTAGTTTAACATAAATTATGTCAATTTAACAAATGTTAACATATCCTAAGTTAACCTAGTTATAGTTAAGCCAAGTTAGGCTAGACCATCGTCAAATTAAGTTAGGTTTAATTAGGCCCCGTTAAATCAAGTTCTAGCTAGATTGCTTTTATATAGATCATGAACATAGAAATAATAATTACATAAGAAGGAGCTACCCACTAGCAATTATCACCAGTTAGTTCCTAACAGTAGACAATTGGTATTATAAATGATGAGATTGTTCTAAAGACTACCTGACGATGAAGAGATTAATTAGGTTTTGACTAACTCTTCAATAAGATTATGAATGATATAATGATATATGTATATATATATATATATATATATATATATGTGTGTGTGTGTGTGTGTGTGTGTGTGTGTGTGTGTGTGTGTGTGTGTGTGTGTGTGTGTGTGTGTGTGTGTGTGTGTGTGTGTGTGTGTGTGTGTGTGTGTGTGTGTGTGTGTGTGTGTGTGTGTGTGTGTGTGTGTGTGTGTGTGTGTGTGTGTGTGTGTGTGTGTGTGTGTGTGTGTGTGTGTGTGTGTGTGTGTGTGTGTGTGTGTGTGTGTGTGTGTGTGTGTGTGTGTGTGTGTGCGTGTGTGTGTGTGTGTGTGTGTGTACGCGCGCGTACTTGTATGTACGCGCGCTTGTGCGTATGTGCGTGTTAGTTACCACCAAACAACTTGATGTAGTCAAGTCCCCTTTCATTTACATACTAAACATAC
>NC_134784.1:21426975-21429475 GCF_046742065.1 Oratosquilla oratoria
ATCGCTAGCTATTGCCTCATGACTCCGTCCGGTAGCAAAGGAGTCCAACAGCCAATCACTTTCGTGCATGACGTAATTACAGCGTTCTCATTGGTCAATAAGTCATACCAAGGGAACTCCTGGCCTACGTGACTTTCTTCTTCTGAAATCCACTCATTTTGGCATCGAATCTCGCCAAGTGTGGAATCGAAGTTTCATTTCGATTGTGGTCAAAAGACTTCGAGGAAATTAAACTTTGTGATACTTCGCCTTGTGCTCGATTGTTTGTGTGTGGTTGTTACAGAGAAGATTTCATATGAGTTTAACTAAATTCTTTTAAGTTTACTTCAATATTCATTCGTTTGTTTATCGAGAAAATCGTGTCTAGTGTTCTTCAGTTCTTACATGTCCAGGACGACGTCACGCACCGCCAAGGTAGGTGAAATGAACAACGCGGACATACACACCCCAAGCACACCTAATTACAAAGGATTACAAAGGTGGAGCATGCCGACAGGAGACCTTTTGGTCCATATCAAGGTCAGATGCGAAAAAATGATGATAATGATAAATAAATAAGTTAATCAATTAATTAATTGATAAAAACTATAACAAAGGAAATAATAATAAATAAAATAAATGCATAGTAATAGTTCAATATTAAACAAACAGGTAAATAGTAAAATATAATAAATTCCCATATAACTAATGATAAATGAGAATCAAGCAAATAATAATAATCAAACAGACAAATGATAACAAAACAAATAAACAAATAATATAAAATAAAACGACACTCATTACAGCATCTTGCATAGGTGTTTATCTAAATGATACTTACCTAGGAGGAAAATAAAGAATTAAATCCCTTCTATGAGGCGATACTATCGCCTGAATCTATGACTTACAGCCGAGTCGCCTTGGTGGACACGTATCAGATTGGTAATGTCCTTCTTGCCCCGAAAGTTAGTCCAAAGGAAGTAGTAGCTACTAAAACGAGGTAATTGACGCTCTCGGGGATTAGACTCGCCATTGAAGTCATTCATATGTAATGCAGAATTTCAATCCAACTTATTCAATGTGTGAAGATGCATATTGAATACTACCCTTACAGTGACTACATATATACATATACCAAAGGCTTTTTCCCCCTTACACGGGAGGTAGCCAAAAAACAAAGGCATAGAAACTACTCCCAGTAACTACAACGTATAATTAAACTGCATGGTTACAATTGTATTAAATGCATTCAATTGAATTTTTCAGTGTTCAAAATAAAGATTGGTAATTGAACTAGGCGATGAAATAAATACAAATTTTATAATAGAATATTATATTCGGGAGATTATTCTTAGTATAGAATGAAATAGATTACCTTTGCACGTTCGACGTTTTCACATAAATACCATGGTTACGGAAACTAAACATTGTATAATATCTGCGTCAGGAGAATTAACTGTTTTATTGCTGATACAGATAACGGGCCCTCTGGCGTGCACATATATAGATGACGCTTGAAGAACCTTTATTTATTATTTCTAACGTTTCGTAGCTCATTTGGCGCTCATTGAATTAATGCAAAAGATAATTAATGAGAGAAATGGGAAATAGGTAGAAGGAGAAAGATAGGTGGTAAATTTTCAGAAGTGCACACCAACGTGATATAGCAGTAGAAAATTAGTTATTAGTTTTTGTAAATTATAATACATCAACGTAATATGAGATTTTCTTGGAGGAAATCAATGATAAATACGTTGCTATAACCGATTTATTAACGAATGAAATCGCGGCGGTTGAATGATACAACATGTTTGTTTTGATAGATGCCGAGGTTGAAGAAAGGAAAGGATGATAAATTCGACTGTTCTAATCTAACCTAATCTACTTAACCTAACCTACTTAACCTACCTAACCTAACCTAACTTAACCTAACCTAACCTAACCTACCTAACTTACCTAACCTACCTAACCTACCTAACCTACCTAACCTAACCCAACCTACCTACCTAACCTACCTACCTAACCTAACCTAACCTAACCTACCTAACCTACCTAACCTAACCTACCTAACCTACCTACCTACCTAACCTACCTAACCTAACCTAACCTAACCTACCTAACCTACCCAACCTAACCTACCTAACCTAACCTACCTAACCTACCTAACCTAACCTACCTAACCTACCTAACCTAACTAACCTACATAACCTAACCTATATTTAGTAATTCGGTACCTCAAATTCTAAAGATCATCCGGGTCATCGTCGTCACGGACGCCGACGGCCTGATTATTGTTGTACCTCGGGCAATTAACAGACGACGGCAGAACCCCGTGTTCTCTCATACAGTCCAAGGAAGTCTTATTGTCTTTGTAACAGCGCTTATTAACGTCACCTGGAATTGGAGAACATCTAGTGCATAACGTGAAAGCTATGGTCTAACTGACACTGGGAATAGACAGACGACAACATGGCGTCTGGACTGTATCCTAGCGGCTTCGTTCGTTAGTAGATTTGCTTGT
>NC_134784.1:21434475-21446975 GCF_046742065.1 Oratosquilla oratoria
CTCGTGTTGTGTGACCTTAGTCGTGACAAAATTTGTGGGGGTTACAAACAATGGGAAGCGAGGTCAGAAAGCTCACAGACACAGGCAATGCGTAGTAGGCATGTAACTACGCACTCGCGTGCACACAGTAACACACACACACACACACACACACACACACACACACACACACACACACACACACACACACACACACACACACACACACACACACACACACACACGCCCAAGGCTGAAATAATTTCAACATCGCTGCGCTGAGGGTCGTTACTCCAACTCTCGTGGGTGTGGGTGTGCGTGTAAGGTCAAAACATTACCCATAGATCGGTCATATATGACCTCTGAGCTCTTCTCCAGGAGGGAAATAGCTGTTGATCACGAGTTCAACATGTGATCCAAGACCATGGTGAATCACACACACACACACACACACACACACACACACACACACACACACACAGTGATAAATATATGGAAAAAATCAGATGAAGAAATAGTGTGTGCAAACACAATACAACAATCTAATAAACTTGATCTTGCGAGATACAAAAAAGGGTCACCACGAGCATAGCTCCCCTTCCCGTATAATACAACTAGGTAAATACAACTAGGTAAATACACACACACACACACACACACACACACACACACACACACACACACACACACACACACACACACACACACACACACACACACATATACGCCTCTTACTTTCAACACTTCTAGGAACCAAATTTAAGACAGCAATTCAGTCTACGTAAGGAGAAGAGATCCTGTGGTGAGTGTTAGCATTCACTTTGTTTCGCAATTTTTTTCTGAGTGAAATATATGTATACCATACTGATACTGGAATTAACAATTTGGCTAGAGCGTTTGAAATTCGTCTGTCATTTTCATCCTACTCCTGACAGTGATCAAATCGTTTGTATTTTGTCTATATGTTCTCGTCGTGGAATTTGATTTTAATTATCATCCCACTACAGTTTTTGAATTTTATATACTTATGTCGTCTTAGACGTGGTACTTTCATTCTTGTGTTTGACTTATCTATGTGAGATGCCATAATACACTTTACGATTCGACTAGAGCAGGGGCTCTTAACCTTTTTTCTCCAATTCTCCACTTTTTAGTGAGCCAACTCTCCATTTCCCACCACAGCATCGGTCTTTGACAAATTCGATTTTAACCCATGCAGTATTTAGTACGTAAATATACGCTTTGCTTTTTTTGTGCCATTTTACGGCCCTTAATGTGACAACAAGAAGACACCAGAAACAAACAAAAAGAAACAAAAAGACATCGATTAGAAAAAAAAAAGACAGTTGTTCTTCTGTCCGACCGGTCATTCCCCACTTGGCAACTCCGCCATTCCCCACCAGTGGGGAATTCCCCACAGGTTAAAAACCACTGGACTAGAGCAATGATTCCCAACTTTTTCTGGCTTGAGGGACCCTTGCCAAGCCTTTCAGAAGTCCCCGGCACCCTTATTAGAAAATCTAAACTCTAGTTTGTCATTATCTAGTTGATTTAACATCAATGTAACAAAATGTTGTCCCTGGATAATATGAAAATAATCATCTCTACACTAATGCTGCTTTAGTGAACAAAAATGGATGACAATACAAAAATATAATTGTGACAGTAATTTTTGCCCTGAATTTTGGCGGCACCCTCAATTTATCTCACGGCACCCTTTGGTGCCGCGGCACAACGATTGGGAACCACTGGACTAGAGCGTTTGAAGAATTGTTAGCTTTGAGTAAACTGGGAAACCTAATTGAACACATTTAATCACGCAAAATGTTTACGTAATTACTTTCTGCATTTAACGGCTAGTTGGATAGCTTACGGAACGTTTGTGTGTTTACAATTTGTTGCTGGACCAAATATCGACTGATGTGTGTCGATCGGTGATTGTAAACTCCACGACTTAAAAGACTATGTATACAATGTCCGAGGCAGGCTACTGAGTGTACATTGTAATAGATATTCTACAACTTGAGGTTGAAATTAGTTATAATCTCCGGGTTACAATGAGCTTTGTATATCCACCGCCTATTACAGCGAACCTTACGTCATATTAACATTATAAATCTGAAATACCCCTACTTATATTCATGATGATTAAACGTCATGAATTAATCTGTATAAATGTCGAGTGGGTTTTAAGCTGCAACAATATTTCATGAGGATCTATCGCGCTCCCAACCAGCATCGTTTACAAACTGATTTTAGATCATGAACTCTTGCAAGAACAGACCAGACCGTGTAGATTGCGAGTATCTCTCTTGATGGCGCAATCGGTTAAGTCACTAACACTTGTCACGTGCTAGCCTAGGTTCGAGTCCTTGGCCGCACCACGTTTCAATTTCTGTGTGTTGGCCTCCGCGAGTCTCTCGATGTTGATGGCTTAGAATTAAAGTGTATTGTGGTTGATAAGAATGTATATCTGTTCACTCGGACCCATTCAGTGTTGTACACACACACACACACACACACACACACACACACACACACACACACACATATATATATATATATATATATATATATATATATATATATATATATAGATGGATGGATATATATATATATATATATATATACATACACACGTACATATATCAAATAACTCTACCAGTTGGACTCAAACCCTCGACTGTGCGTCATCTCATCATACGTGAGATTGAAGGAAAAGTTTCAGAACTTGCCCTATACATTCCCTAATGTCAACTTCAGCGGTCTACTATGTAGTCTTCTTTCATTGAATGATTAATTCAGGAGACCCATCCTTCAAGTGAGTAAAGTTACAACAGTTAGACTGAGACTCGAACTGTTAAACGTCGTGTTGTCACTAGAAAATGAAGCTACCATTACACTACGCAGGACATTAAATGGAGCGTTTCGCAGCCTGTTCCAGAGCTATCTAATCCAATTTTTAAACCTATTAATGTGATGCTGGGGGTCGCCCTAGATTCAAACAAGAATTTAGTAATAGTAGTTTCAAATAGTAGAAGAAAGCGAAACAGCAGTAGCTGGCAAGAGAGTGAAAAATAGTAAAAAGGATATAAAAAGAATAGAGAGAATCTTACACGAATAGGAAATAGAAAACGGAGGGTCTATATAAGAAACTGCCTCAGAAGTATCATGAGAAGATTTTGGGATCGGAGAGGGCTGGAGGAAAGAAGAACGCCATAGTAGCAAGACAATGTGAAAGGGAATAAAAGAGAAAAATAAAAATGGAAGGTTGAAACATCCAAAAGGCAAAGGAATTCACGCGCACGAGAAGCAACGAAGAGAAAGCAATAGGAAAACCAACACAAGAACATAAGAATAAAGGAGACTGCAAGAGACCATAAGGTCTACACTAGGCAGCTCCGTATCTATCGCCACTTGTCATCCCCATCCATAAAGTTGTCTAACTGTTTCTTAAAATAACTTATAGTTTCAGCGCTCACTACATGGTTACTAAGTCTATTTTACATAAGAACATAAGAATAAAGGAGACTGCAAGAGACCATAAGGCCTATACTAGGCAGCTCCGTATCTATCGCCACTTGTCATCCCCATCCATAAAGTTGTCTAACCGTTTCTTAAAATAACTTATAGTTTCAGCACTCACTACATGGTTACTAAGTATATTTTACATAAGAACATAAGAATAAAGGAGACTGCAAGAGACCATAAGGCCTACACTAGGCAGCTCCGTATCTATCACCACCTGTCATCCCCATCCATAAAGTTGTCTAGCCGTTTCTTAAAATAACTTATAGTTTCAGCGCTCACTAGATGGTTACTAAGTCTGTTCCATTCGTTGACCAGTTAAAGTCTATTCCATTCGTTGACCAGTTAAAGTCTATTCCATTCGTTGACCAGTGAAACTTGACAGGATTGGAAAACAGACTAAAAGCAAAACAAAAGAGACCACGAGGAAATTATGTACAGCTTTACAAACTCAAAGAAACGCGTAAATAAGAAAATTTTCAACATTAAAAATAAAAGTGGAGAGGTGTTTATGAATATCAAAGAAATAAAAAGAACAAGGTTTAATTTATTTCAAAGAATTGTTCAATGAAGGCCCAGTAAAATAAGTCGGATATGAATATCAAAGAAATAAAAAGAACAAGGTTTAATTTATTTCAAAGAATTGTTCAATGAAGGCCCAGTAAAATAAGTTGGATATGAATATCAAAGAAATAAAAAGAACAAGGTTTAATTTATTTCAAAGAATTTTTCAATGAAGGCTCAGTAAAAGAAGTTGGATATAAAGAAGAGTTTTATGTAGAAAAAGAGGAGCTTGAAGAAAGGGAAGGAATGATCATTGCCGAGGAAGTGACAAAAGTGCTGAAAAAAATCAACGAATGAAAAGACGATAGGATTAAAAGAGATTCCAATAGAATTAACAAGAGGGGGGAAGTCGTAACTGAAAAAAAATAAAGATCAATTATCTAAACGCTGGAGACAAAATGAAATAGTTATTGAATAGGTTAAAGCAAATATATTTAGAATATACTGAGTTGTGGGTGATTCAGAAAAATACGAAAATCATAGAGTAATCTTATCAATTGCGTGACGAGACTACATGAAGGAGTATTGGTCAAAAGAAGACGATTATTTAGAACAACGCTAGGTAAAAAACAACATGGATACAGAAAGCATAAAAGCACAGTCGATCTAATCTTGAACTCTGTTGACACGAAAACATAATAGAACTTTGAGAGTGACATGTATGTACGATTCATAGATCTTAAGAGAGGCATTCGATACAGTAAAAAAAAAACATTAGTAAGAAATGTGGGATTACTTAAAAAAAAAAGCATAAAAATAGGATATATACTACTCAGATCATTGAAAATTTTGCACAAAACTACCAAACTCAAAGTAAATAATGTGCATAAAAAACGATTAGTTTAACATGAAGACAGTAAACTATACCCGTACCAATTAGAAGCATATGTGAATAATTATACATAAATTAAAAAACAAACATGAAGTGCATCACGGAAACAAAATCATAGCTACTGCAGATAAATATGTCCAAAATAGGTAGATTATAATGTAGTTTTTTTGAATAATAGAAATGATGTGGAACATGCCCTGTTGGGCTGGAACGAATGTTGCAGGAGTGAAAATGAATTTGGCAAAAACTGGAATATAAAAAGTAATAGTGAGGAACGTTTTAGTATTCATGTATTTAGGGAGATTATTCTGTAAGAGGAGAAGAAATAAGGACGTAATAATGGAGGGGACTGCTATGTTTAGTAGTATGTTAACTTGTGTGTGTGTGTGTGTGTGTGTGTGTGTGTGTGTGTGTGTGTGTGTGTGTGTGTGTGTGTGTGTGTGTGTGTGTGTGTGTGTGTGTGTGTGTGTGTGTGTATTCACCTTGGTCTTTTGGATCACGTGTTGGACTCGTGATCGACAGCTGTTTCCCTCCCGAAAGAGCTCAGAGCTCGCATGACCGATCTATGGGTAATGCTATGACACATGCACACCCAACTCCCCGCCCACGAGAGTTGGAGTAACGACTCTAATCGCAGCGATACTGAAATAATTTCAGCCCTGGGCAGGATTCGAACCAGGTACCACCGTCACCCCCGTGCTGACAGTCTGAGACTCTACCAACCGCGCCACCGAGTCGTGTGTGTGTGTGTGTGTGTGTGTGTGTGTGTGTGTGTGTGTGTGTGTGTGTGTGTGTGTGTGTGTGTGTGTGTGTGTGTGTGTGTGTGTGGGCGCGCGCGCGTGTGTGGGTGATTCACCATGGTCTTGGATCACAAGTTGGACTCGTGATCGACACTTATTTACCCCCTGGAAAAGAGCTCAGACCTCATATGTTACCGATCTATGGGTAATGCTGTGACCTTATACGCACACATACACCCAACTCCACCGCCTACGAGAGTTGGAGTAACGACTTGCAGCGCAGTGATACTGAAATTATTTTAACCCTGGCCAGTATTCGAACCTGGACCGCCGTAGTGTCGGTCGTTAACTCTACCACTGCGCCATCGATTGTGTGTGTGTGTGTGTGTGTGTGTGTGTGTGTGTGTGTGTGTGTGTGTGTGTGTGTGTGTGTGTGTGTGTGTGTGTGTGTGTGTGTGTGTGTGTGTGTGTGTGTGTGTGCGCGAGCGCGTGTGCTCTCCCTTTGACAAGACACGTCCATGAAACACGCTGCAAAGATCAGAAATGGAAGAAGGATGAGGAACCTACACCAGAAATCTCGTACCTGCGGCCGAAGCCGTCACCTTTGCCCTCTGTGCATGGACTGCTGAGTCAAGTATCGGTCACTGCTGGAAACTGGAAAGAAGAGTGATATTCGAAGACAACCGTATGCGAGTCCAGGACGATTCTGGTAATGCCATATATCAAGTTCACACATGTGACAATATGAACACCATTAATAATCTATGGAGGATAACATTGTAAGATTACTACTTAATACAGGTCCCGATACTGCAGAAGGTCCAATAATTAAGAACGGTATTGAGAAAAACATATAAAGACACGTAACAATAAAAACATGAGTGGACACGGAGATGGTATCCACTGAGGACGGTAGATGCTGCGGAGCAGAGAAGCCTTGACCTCTGGAAGGATGGTGAAGCAATTCTGTAAGTAAAGACTTCAAATGACAGAAGTCCAAAGGGGGTCCTGGAAAAGGTTGAGAGAAGTGGAGAAAACACTGAGATGATCTGAACTGTCCAATCTACGGTAACTTTAAGAGGGCGACATCTTTTAGGGCCGAGAAGAACGAAGAGGAAGGTTGGCTCCTTTGACAGGAGTTTAATGGGAGTTTAAGAGGCACGAACACACACGCGCGCACGCATCACACGCACGCACACACACACACACACACACACACACACACACACACACACACACACACACACACACACACACACACACACACACACACACACACACACACACACACACACACACACACACACACACGCACGCACTCACTAAACTGAGACAAGAGAAACACATAAGGTCATGGAAGGAAACTGAAAAAGGATAGTTATAGAAGAGATCTGAAGAAAAACAGCTTTCCACACAGAGTGGTGGACACTTGGAACAAACTGGACGAAACAATAGTGTGTGCAAAGACCATTCACGAATTTAAGAGCAAACTAGACACTACAAGATACAAAAGCGGGATACTCACGAGCATAGCTGTCCTTCCCGTAAGATACAATTAGGTAAATACTAGGTAAATACACACACATATATTCACACACACACACACACACACACACACACACACACACACACACACACACACACACACACACACACACACACACACAGATCTGCTAATAATGAGCTCTGAGCTCACTGCCGTAGGGTGGTGTCTGGCTGTCTCGAAAAGAGGCTGCAGCAGATCCGAGGTGAATACACACACACACACACACACACACAAACGACTTGGTGGCGCGGTTGGTAGAGTCTCCGACTGTCACTACGGCGGTCCGGGTTCGAATCCTGCCCAGGGCTGAAATACTTTCAGTATCGCTGCGCTTCGAGTCGTTACTCCAACTCTCATGGGCGGGGAGTTGGGGATGTGTGGGCGTGTAAGGTCACAGTATTACCCATAGATCGGTCATACGAGCTCTGGGCTCGTATTACCCATAGATCGGTCATAGGAGCTCTGAGCTCTCTTCCGGGAGGGAAATAACTGTCGATCACGAGTGCAACACGTGATCCAAAGACTAAGGCGAAATACACACACACGCACACACACACACACACACACACACACACACACACACACACACACACACACACACACACACACACACACACACACACGTATACACGTACGCCAGAACGTATTATTTTGTATGTCTTCCTTCAATGTTTCGCGTACATTAATTCGCATTACATTATTCAAAACAGACCATGTTACAGACATTCACATTAATTTTCTTTTATTTCATGCAGTATAATATCTCCAGTATACTAAAAATGAACAAGCAAAAAATATAAACTAAGTGAACACAGTATTATCGTCCCACTTGTTTCTCATTACGAAATTTATATTATTTTGCTACTTCCAACTACCGCAAGTGTAGCTGTCTTCTAGGTAAACTTTGGTCATTATGCTAAATTTAACAGCCCACTTAGAGTTGCCACGATGGTCCCTAATCCTACTTTATATTGCTGCAGCTTCTTACAGATTTCTTGTATCCGATAAAGACCCTGGGGAACATAATATCAATAAAGTAGGCTAGGATGCATTAAGTTTATTCCGATCATGGAAAAAAATTACTCATTTTTATAAGAAATTGACAATAGTATATGATCATAGATTTATCTTACTGGGACGTGTTTTTTTTTTCTTCTTCTTTTTTTCTTACCATTCATGATGAGATATACAGTATTTACTGTTTGTGTGTATGTGTGGTTCCCCGTGGTCTTGGATCACGTGTTTGACTTGTGATCGACAGTCAACTGTACGGATGAGAACTCAGAGCTCGTATGACCGATCTATGGGTAATACTGTGGCCTTACATGCACACACACACACCCAACTCCCCGCCCACGAGAGTTGGAGCAGCAACCCGTAGCGTAGCAATACTGAAACTATTTCAGGCCTGGGTGGGATTCGAACCCGGACCGCCATAATGGCAGGCGAGAACTTTAACCATTGCACCATGAGGTAGGTAGGTGTGTGTGTGTGTGTGTGTGTGTGTGTGTGTGTGTGTGTGTGTGTGTGTGTGTGTGTGTGTGTGTGTGTGTGTGTGTGTGTGTGTGTGTGTGTTCAAGAGCATTCTCCAAATATAATTTTCAGAAAGAGTTTCTCGATGTGCCTACACGGGAGGAAAGCACTTTAGTCTTCTTTATCAGAAGTCATGAGTATATTGTGCAGGAGCTTGACATAAATCCCAAGAAGTATATTGACCACCTATTGATCACTGTGGATACCTCGATAATGAAATATTCGAGTAAATAAAGCTAGTCTGTCGACGAATTATCAACAGCAAGTGCTCGAACCTCTGCCTTAGCGACTGCTTATTATGAAGCAGAGACGATAGCCATTGAGCAGCCAGACCCTACAAAAAGAACGACCTGATCCAAAATCTGGTAATTCCCCGACGGTACTAGGCTTGGCTCAGTCTTTATTCTAGTTTCAACGAGTCTTTATCATGGTGAGCCATTATTATGATTTTTTCGCATCCGACCTAGATATGGATCAAAAGGTCTCCTGTCGGTATGCTCTGCCTTTGTAATCCTTTGTGACAAATGGAAATTAGCTCCACCGTAAGGTCTCGAACCTCTGCCTTAGCGACTGTTTATTATGAAGCAGAGACGATAGCTATTGAGCCGCCAGACCCTACAAAGCTAATTCCTATTTGTCACAATGACACACAATTTGTCCGCCATAATAAAGACTCGGTGAAACTAGAATAGAGACAGAGCTAAGCCTAGTGCCCTCGAGGAACACCAGGTCGTAATCCAGGTCGTTCCTTTTGTAGGTCTGGGATGGCTCAATGGCAATCGTCTCTGGTTCATAATAAGCAGTCGCTAAGGCAGAGGTTCGAGTCCTTGCTGTGGAGCTAATTTCCATTTGTCACAATGACGCACAGTTTCCGTAAGTATTTGGTCTCGCTTCGCTCCTAAACGACGTCTAAAAAACAAAAATGAACGATATTCTTAGAGACAGGCGAAAACTAATACGAAAACGTGTTTCATTGACGAAGAATTTCAAAATAATGTAAACAGAAAATGATAAACTCGTGAAACCCAAGATGCAAAAAATAATCCGGGAAACGAAAGATTATACGCTCCGACGGCATCTATTTCCAGAAATAACTGCAGCTGAGTCAATCAAAACTTATCTGAAGTATTTTCTATAGTTTTGTGAAGTCAGTCGAAAGGTTCGAGTCCTTGCTGTGGAGCTAATTTCCATTTGTCACAATGATACACAGTTTCCTTAAGTATTTGGTCTCGCTTTGCTCCTAAACGACGTCTAAAAAACAAAAACGAACATTATTCTTAGAGACAGGCGAAAAACTAATAAGAAAACGTTCTTCATTTACGGAGAATTTCAAAATAATGTAAACAGAAAATGGATGTGGATGACAGGTGGTGATGGATGGGGATGACAGGTGGTGATGGACACGGAGCTACCTAGTGTAGGCCTTATGGTCTCTTGCAGTCTCCTTCATTCTTATGTTATGTTATTATAAACTCGTGAAAGCCAAGCTGCAAAAAATAAAACTGGAAACGAAAGATTCTATGCTTCGACGGCAGCAATTTCCAGAAATATCTTCAGCTGAAGCAATCCAAACTAATCCGAAGTATTTTCTATCCTTTTGTGACGTCAGTCGAAAGGGAAAACTTACGCCATAGCCGTAATTGGGTATTTGGTGACCTGGAGAGTGGCCGCTCAAATTGTGCAAGAACTTCAAACAACAATTTGCAATGGTGTTGAGGTACAAAAATATGAATAATTTTTAATCTATGGCACGCTGGATCAATGAGAATTGTGTGAGGTATTGGTTTGTGAAACCTGTTTTCTTAGTTGCAATTCGAACCATTTATCCTACTGCGGTTTAAAGACCTGATAAAATCGGTTGTGAAGAATAGTAGAAACGAGTTGGCCACGCTAATTCGGATGTTGTTTAACAAACCATTACAAACGAAATTGTATCTGAACGTACGTGGGTGGCGTAATTGGAACTGTGATACAAAGGATTACAAAGGTGGGGCATGCCGACAGGAGACCTTTTGGTCCATAACTACTGTAGGTCGGATACGAAAAAAATATAATTATGATAAATAAATAAAGATAAATAAAAATAAGATAATATAAGTTCTTTTTTGATAGTGCAATGGGCTAAGTCACTAACGCTTTGTCACGTCCGAGTTGAATTTGAGTCTTTGGCTCGACCACGTTTCAATTTCCAATATATATGCTTCCTTCGAGCTTTTTGTTAGTCTCGACTGCGATGGCATGGAATTAAAAGGTAGTTGTGGTTGAAAAGAAGTAAATAATAATAAATATACATGATAAAATAAAATCAAGCATATAATAATAAGCAAACAGACAAATAATATCAAACAAACAATATGAAATATAGGGTAGGCATTACAGCATCTTGTTTAGGTGTTTATCTAGACAATTCTTAAAGCTTTGAAATGAGCTACATTGCAGAAAGTTTATTCCATTCATTAACTACACGGTTGACAAAGTTGTTTCCACCCACTTCCAAATTAAATTTGTTTTTGACAGTTTGAGACCATTATTTCTTGGATTCTCATTCAATGTAAAAAAAAAATCACTTTTGATGTTGTCAATTCTCTTTAGAATATTAAAGACCTGTATCAAGTCAATTCTGAGAATACGTTTTTTAGGGACAACAGATTCGTTTGTTTTAGCCGATTTTCGTATGATTTATTTTTTATATTTGAAATCAGTTTTGTGGCTCGCCGTTGTACCTTTTCCAATTTGTCAGTGTCTTTAACGAGATTCGGTGACCATACGAAAACAGCATATTCCAAATGTGGACGAACTAACGATCTATATAGTTTGTTAATGACAGATGGACTTTTGAAATCAAAAGATCGCGCAATCAGTCCTAGAATTTTATTTGCTTTCTACGAGGCTAAAATACACTGCTTAGATGATTTGAGATCGTTACTGATGATTATGCCGAGATCCTTTTCACTATCCACTTTTGTTAACGAATTTCCAAATAACTTGTAATCATACTTACTGTTGTATTTACCTATGTGCATAATCTTGCATTTATTTAAGTTAAATTTCATTAGCCGCTTTTCAGACCATTGCTGTAGTTTATCTAAATCTTCTTAAACATCTAATTGTTTTAAGTGATCATTTGCCTTTCCGCAGTTTTGTATCATCAGCAAATTTGGAAATAATAGATTTCAGTCCGTGGTCAATATAATTTATATATATGAATAGAAATGGCCCAAGAACGGAATTCTAAGGAACTCCACTTGTAACATTTTTCATCTAGAAGGTTTGCCATTTAAAATAACTCTGTTTTCGATCATTCAACCAATTACTAGTCCAACTTAATAGGCTACCACTTACTCCATGTGAAGCTAATCTAGTAGTCTTTCGTGAGGGACGGTATCAAGAGCTTTTGCCAAGTCGAGATATATTAAATCTATATTGTTTCTTTTGTCATAATTCGAGATAACTGTATTGTAGAATTCGAGTAAGTTAGTCACGCAAGAAAGTTTCCGTCTGAAACCATGCTGGCTATCATTTATCAAACAGTTACTTTCTAAATGATATTCGATAGCATCTCTGATGATAGTTTCCATCATTTTTCCTACGATTTGAAGTCAAGCTTATAGGCTTGCAGATATCTGATTTCTTTTCGTCACCTTTTTTGAATATGGAAGTAACGTTAGCTAGCTTCCATTTTTTGGGAGACATCTCCGGATATGATGGATTTCTTGAAAATAATTTCTTATGGAACAACAATCTCATTTTTCATTTCATTTAAGATTCTTGGATGCCA
>NC_134784.1:21456975-21469475 GCF_046742065.1 Oratosquilla oratoria
GTGCGTGTGTGTGTGTGTGTGTGCGTGCGCGCGCGTGCCTGTGTGTGTGTGTGTGTGTGTGTGTGTGTGTGTGTGTGTGTGTGTGTGTGTGTGTGTGTGTGTGTGTGTGTGTGTGTGTGTGTGTGTGTGTGTGTGTGCGTGTGTCTATGTGCTTGTGTGTGCGTGCATGCGTGTGTATCTCTTTCTGTCTCCATCCCTCCTTTCTCTCTCTCTCTCTCTCTCTCTCTTTATATATATATATATACATACATACATATTTGTGTGTTTGTGTGTACGTCTGTATGTGTAGATAGGTAGGTAGATAAAGAGGTAGGTAGTTAGGTATATCAGCTTTATAGTTTAGATGGTGAAATATCCACATAATCATTGAAAACGTGGACAGTGTCGTGAAAGCCCTAATCCTGTAAAGAAGATGTACATCAGCCTCGAGAACCGCTTCGTAAAAGAATACAGTATCGGTGGAAATGGAGTTTTTGAGGAGTGTGTACGTTGCGTGAAACGAGGTGCTGTAATGCCAAAGGAGGTCAGAAAAAACGAACGAGAGTAAAGAGAAGATGGACAAGTCCGTTCTGAGTTGGTTTTGGCACGTGGAAAGAATGGAAGTCTATGGAATAAAGAAGATAATAGATGAGGTGAGTGTGGGGGGTAGGAGAGGAAGGGGACGACCAGAATGGAGAAAGGGAGAAGAGTTTAGAAAGTGTCTAGAAAGGGAAATAATAAAAAAAAAAATTGTCTAGAAAGTAAAAAAAAAAAAAAAAGTAAAAATGTTTATACACAATGGAATGGTGTGACTGTTTACAATGTTGACAAAAATAATCTGCTTTCTTATCCTTGGAGATAATATGGCATCGACGAAGTCGCAGCTGTAAAGAGGAGAATCTAGGTCAGGAGAGCGGAGTGATAGTATAATCCAAAAATTTTCAAGGTTCCTTTTGAACGGACCTCCAGTCATAGATATACGCTGCGAGAATCTGGGGCGTAAAGATCACACTAAATTTCCTAAAGTATTAACTGTATAATCACACTACCCCATATAAGATGAAATTTGTGAAGAAGTAGAAGTAAAGAGGAACGACTGAAAGTGAAGATGAAAAATTACAATTTTTTCCCAAACCAGAGGAACCAGAAACATCTCTTGTATCTGCAGTCAAACCTCTTTAAATGTAACTATAAATCTGTAATTCATGTTCACAGTTACAATACAGAGAGGAGGATCCCTAGTCCCATCACTCCGTTCTACTCTGTCGCCTTTTACAACTGTCATGGGAATCACGGGGGCAGAATTCTTTCCTCATCCTACCACAAGGGACATAATTATATAATTTATGTTCACAGTTACAATACAGAGAGGAGGATCCCTAGTCCCATCACTCCGTTCCACCCTGTCGCCTACCACAGGGGACATAACTCTATAATTTATGCTTACAGCTACAAAACAGAGAGGAGGATCCCTAGTCCCATCACTTCGTTCCACCCTGTCGCCTACCACAAGGGATATAATTCTATAATTTATGTTCACAGTTACAATACAGAGAGGAGGATCCCTAGTCCTATCACTCCGTTCCACCCTGCCGCCTACCACAAGTGACATAATTCTATAGTTCATGTTCACAGTTATAATACAGAGAGAAGGATCCCTAGTCCCATCACTCCGTTCCACCCTGTCGCCTACCACAAGGGACATAATTCTATAATTTATGTTCACAGTTACAATACAGAGAGGAGGATCCCTAGTCCCATCACTCCGTTCCACCCTGTCGCCTACCACAAGGGACATAATTCTATAATTTATGTTCACAGTTACAATACAGAGAGGAGGATCCCTAGTCCCATCACTCCGTTCCACCCTGTCGCCTTTTACGACTACCATGGGAATCACAGGGGAAGAATTCTTTCCTCACCTTACCACAAGGGACATAATTCTATAATTTATGTTCACAGTTACAATACAGAGAGGAGGATCCCTAGTCCCATCACTCTGTTCCACCCTGTCGCCTTTTACGACTACCATGGGAATCACAGGGGAAGAATTCTTTCCTCACCTTACCACAAGGGACATAATTCTATCATTTATGTTCACAGTTACAATACAGAGAGGAGGATCCCTAGTCCCATCACTCCGTTCCACCCTGTCGCCTTTTACGACTACCATGGGAATCACAGGGGAAGAATTCTTTCCTCACCTTACCACAAGGGACATAATTCTATAATTTATGTTCACAGTTACAATACAGAGAGGAGGATCCCTAGTCCCATCACTCCTTTCCACCCTGTCGCCTACCACAAGGGACATAAATCTATAATTTATAATCACATTTACAATACAGAGAGGAGAATCCCTAGTCCCATCAATATGTTCCACCCTGTCGCCTTGTACGACTACCATGGGAATCACAGGGGAAGGATTCTTTCCTCACCTTACCACAAGGGACACAGGGTAAAAGAAAAGGTATTTTCAAAGAATCGGTAAGGGACACTTTCAAGGGTATTGTATACAGATGGGAGGGTCGTTGTTCTACATAGTCCCTCAGTGGACAGGGGGCAGGGAAGACCCTCCGTCCACGAGGAGTTGAGATAGAAGGGAATTGATTGACGGGTGAGAGTGGGAGGGATAGGGGTGGGGGCGGGCTCATGCCTTCGCTTGATACCTCTCTTATAAAGAGGAGAGACTATTGGTATATACAAAGAGAAAAAATTCAATGACAAGCCATGTCTATTTTTTATATAATAAAGTAATATAGAAAAAAAAATCAGTACTTAAATATGAAAGCTTAAACAAAGACTTAGTGGCAAACATTACAACAGATTGTTTATGGTGCTATTTAAGTAAAAAGGTGGGCAAAGTTGTTTTTACTTGTAGATCAATACTCTTAACGAGAGATTGTTCTTTTCATATGTATTCTATGCATCCCTCATCAAACATATAGTAAACAGAAAGGCATTTATAAAACAACAAATAATTTTCAATTTTGTTGGAGTGCATGCTTTCAAAAAACAGTTACTCAGGAATAAAAACACTCAATCGAGGTCTGGTTAACATGTAAATATATGTATTGAAATGTAGAAATTGGCTTTGGCTGAGCTTTGTACAGGACCGTGAAAAACAAAGGACTCGGTAAATATCGTTAGCATATCGTCACAGGCCTGGAAATAAAAACCTTAACAGTGGAGGTATGTAGTGCTCTTGTGTGTGTGTGTAAAGTCTACATTATAATCAGATTATCCCCTTGTAGAGCTCATCTTAACTGAACCAAACACAAATTACCATCATCATACTTTACGTAAAATAATAAAGATGAACCACATCTGTATTGGTACAACTGCAAAAAATGAAAGTAAAGACAACATGGATGATCAACGGAAAAAAATATTTGAATAATATGCCCATGCAACAGGAATAAAAAGATCTATCACTATTACAAAAACCAGTGACATTAGCAACACGTATGTGCATAAGCTCCATACTAATAGAACGTTGTTCGTAAGTGATTAGAACAGCTTTGGTCATAGTGACGTAGTGGAGGCTGTTTTCCTTGATGAGGGTTTTCGTGTCATAGTATGTATATGTATATGTATATATATATATATATATATATATATATATGTATATATATATATATGTATATATATATATATATGTATATATGAATGCATGCATGCATGTATGTATGTATCAGGTAATCTAATCCCGACGTTTTGAACACTGTCCGGGGATTGTCCTTAGGGGTTACAATTGAGAGGCAGTTAATCCTCCTTTATACAAAAAATGAATAAATAAATAAATAAATAAATAAATAAAAAATAAATAAATAAATAAATAAAACAATACATGTGGTGCACTCGGCGTGGTTATGCCGCTGGCTGTTTCCATTCTACCGTCACAATTACCCAAGTGACCAAATGTACGGGATTTTGTCCTGGCGTGGGTGTGGATGAAAAGTCCCTCTGGTGGTTATAACTTTTCCTACATTCTCGCCTGCTGTCGAGTTTGTTCCGCCCATCCTTTCCCTTGCCCCTCTGAAGATGGGGCAAAGGAAGGGATGTACGTATATATATATGTACCCACGCTTGTGTAATAATGTACTCATAAGCACATGATTACACATGTGCATATATATGCAGAGTCCACTAGGAAAAGGAAAAACACACGGAGTCCGAGCGCTTTCGTGATATATTCACATTATCTGTACTCCTTGATAATGTGAATATATCACGAAAGCGCTCGGACTCCGTGTGTTTTTCCTTTTCCTAGTGGACTCTGCATATTTGTGATTCGCGTGTGACTTGTGAAATTTGTGCATGTGCATATATATTCATATTAGTATGGATATCGACTGACATATACATATGTTTACACAATTGCATATTAATTTTCAGAGAGTACTGTATTTTGATCTCTTGAAAGCATAGAATATTTCCTTTTAACTGTTCGAGTGGCCACGAGCCTTAATCACCTTTTCCTAAGCATCCTTTTCTTGTTCATCGTCTTAGGAAATGTTTTGGTTTACATGTCTTCAGTAATATATTTCTTTTGTAGACAAGACCTCAGCGTAGTAAGAAGGGGCTTTGTTTTAGTATGTAGTTAGCTTCATCCAAAGGTAACAAATTCTAGATTATAATTTATCTTATATTATTTGTTTTTGTTTTGTTATCATTTGTCTGTCTGATTTTCATTTATTATTAGTTATATGTCAATTTATTATCATTTACTATTTACCTGTTTGTTTATTATCTAACTATACCTATGCATTTATTTATGTATTTCATTTGTTATTTATATCATCATAGTTTTTATTTATTATTTTATTATTAATATGATTTTTCTTTTTCGCATCCGACCTAGATATGGATCAAAAGGTCTCCTGTCGGCATGCTCCGCCTTTGTAATCCTTTGTAATTCTTAAGAATCTGACTAAAGATGTTGCGTGTCTGGTCAAACAAAGGATGGACGAAGTAGGAGGAATTAGAGATTTTATGGTAAGATATCTGAGCAGTAAAAAAGTAGCTTCTTTTGAATTTATTTCTTGCCGCTTTGTGTAACGGTCACGGTCTTGCGGGTGTGGAAAAAAACAGTAGGCTACCTGTGTGTGTGTGTGTGTGTGTGTGTGTGTGTGTGTGTGTGTGTGTGTGTGTGTGTGTGTGTGTGTGTGTGTGTGTGTGTGTGTGTGTGTGTGTGTGTGTGTGTGTGTGTGTGTATGTATGTATGTTTTCGTGTGTGTGTCTGTGGGTGTGTGGGTGGGTGTGTTTATTTGTTTGTTGCACTGAGATACGTCTAATATTTAATATCTGGCTTTCCTTGTAGCTATTCATTTTTGTTAATGAATTTCTATTTCTCAAGTATGAAAATCCTTATATACCTCCATACATGCATACCCACTACAAATATTTTGAATTATTTTACGGTATAAAAGAAAGTAAATTCGTAGACACAGCCTATATAAGGGAACTCCATCTGAGAAATCTGAAATATTGTGTATGTTGGTTCTGGAATATAGAACAAAAGAACCTTTATTTGTTTATTTGTTTTTTGTTCTTTATTTTTTGTTTCTTCATTTATTAATTTATTTATTTATTTGTCTTCCTATTCATTTGTTAAATTAAATTTCTATTAATTTATTTGTTTATTTGTTTTTTGAGCTATTTATTTTGTATTTATTTATTCATTTACCCATTTGTCTATTTATTCATGCACCTATTTGTTTATTAATTAATTTATTTACTTATGTTTATCTATTTATATAATTATTTATTTGTTTATTTATTCATATATTAATTTATCAACTTTATTATCTATCTATTCATTTACTTATTTATTTTCTTACTTACCTGTATATTTAGGAAGCTCGCTGACTGAGCGGGTTAGGGCGTCGTTACTTGCGGCGAAGGTCGAAGGGATGGCGGTTCGAATCCTGCCACCGACGAAGTTGAACCAAGGGCATGGTTCATTAAATTCCACGCTACAAAGTCCTCTGTAAGGGGCACCGTCCTAGCCTTCCGATAGGGGGGAGTTTGTGACGTTAAACCATATCATCATCATCATCACCTGTATATTCATTTATTCATTTATTCATTTATTCATTTATTCATTTATTCATTTATTCATTTATTCATTTATTCATTTATTCATTTATTCATTTATTTATTTATTTATCTATTTGCCTATTCATTTACTTGTTTGTTTATGTATTTATTCGTTTATTTATCTATTTATCTGTTTATCTATTCTTTCATTTTTCTTTTTATTTATTCATTTATTCAACTATATATTCACTTAGTTGTTTATTGATTTTTCTCTATTTGTTTACTTACTTGTATATTTAATTTATCAATTAATTAATTTATTTATTTATTTATTTATTTATTTATCTACCTATCTATTCATTTATGTATTTATCTATTTATTTATTTATGTATTTATTTATTTATTTATTCATTCATTCATTCATTCATACATTTATTCATTTATTCATTCATTTATTTATTTATTTATCTATTTATATATATATATATATTTATTGATTATTTTTCTATTTATTTACCTATTTATTTGTTTGTTTATATATACATTCATTTATGTATTTATCTGTTTATCTATCTTTTTCTTTTTATTTATTAATTTATTTATCTATATATTCACTTAGTCGCTTATTGATTTTTCTCTCTCTATCCAATGGTGCCTTGCGTTGTATTGGATTATCTGTGGGAAGAACACAAATACAGTAGAAAAATGGAAACATAATGAACTCCACCCAACACAGACTCCATATCGCCTATCTCCCTTTAACCTTTTCGCTGGAAAAGGGGATTTACTTGATCTGAAAAAATAGCTTCGCGTTATACAGAACAAATCTATGATCCGTCAGCGAGTAGACACGAAAGGACTTATCATGATTAGATCAATTCTTTTCGATTGACAGAAGTTATGGAGAAGAAGCTTGACGTTCTTGAAAATAAGATTTTACGAAAAATTTTAGGACCCGTGTATGATAATCAAAGGCAAGAGTGGAGAATAAGACATACCTGGGAAATTCAAGAACAAACAAAACAACCCCATATTAAAAATGTAATAGGATTAAAAAAATTGAAATGGGTAGGACATGTTACAAGGATGCAAGAAGATAGATGGCAAAAGAAATTGCTCAATAGTGGAATGCATGGAAGATGACCATTTGGACAACCTAGGAAAGACTGGAGGAGATGCGTTGAAGAAGATGTGCAGATATGCAGAATAGAAACAAGAGAATGGGAGGAGGTGGCGGCACAGGACAGAAAGACATGGCGAGACGTTTCAAAAGCGGTTATTGATCACCAAGTGGTCCGAGAACCAGCGAAGTAAATAAATAAGGATTTTTCTTATGTTGAGTCTAAATTTTGACGCAGTCCGAAGGGATTTCTCCCCCGTCTTCCCCTTTTCTGCATGGGGGGACGGAGAGGGGGGTCGCCGAATTTATGAAGCGGCCTTGCTGTGGATGTGCTGTGTCTTGCGACACTGCTTCTGACCCGGGGCGGTGGACGGGATGCGGAGGTGACCCGTCGTCCAGGAGGTGCCGAGAGGAGAGGGAGGGAGGAGGGTGGAGGGGAGTGGAATATGTTGGAAATGGAATGGGTGGGAGTGTTTTCTATGCCTTTTTCTTTTTGGGCTACCCCCCCGTGTAAGGGGGAAAAAGACTTTGGTATATGTATGTATGTATGTATGTATGAATCTACATGTAATTGCCCCGGTTGCAACCAGAAGAAACGTATAAGAGATAGAGTCAATCCTTCAGCGCAAGTCGAATGTTCAGTCTCATATCAATCTTGGCTGTTAATGTCTTCGAGTAACTTTAACCGTTTTTTCCTGATCCATAACTGCTTCAAGGGAAGATCTTAAGAGGAAGAGGGTGTATAGAATGAAGCAGCCACCAGCTACACTTAGTAAGCAGCTTCTAAGCAAGAGCTTCGAGTCAAGGACCATTAAATTTCTAAATGCGCTCGGTAACCCCAAGGCAGCCACCTGTTGAACCAACTGTGGAGTGATGAAGACCAAGCTGGAGGAGGGCACAACGATCTCGAGGCCTCCTGACGCAGGTCTCATCGATGAAGTGGTAAATCGAGACTTTGGGGTCATCCTTGGCTGCATGGTGGAGAGCCAGGGCTTTGATCGATAGAGTTCCGGACATCAGCGCCTCTAGACTGGAATATGGAACGGCGGTGTGGTCTCAGACATCACCGCCTCTAGACTGGAATATGGAACGGCGGTGTGGTCTCAGACATCACCGCCTCTAGACTGGAATATGGAACGGCGGTGTGGTCTCAGACATCACCGCCTCTAGACTGGAATATGGAACGGCGGTGTGGTCTCCGTATGAGGCAAAGGATGTATATGAAATTGAGAATATACATTAAATAGAGACGTAATTGGTTCCTTGTCGTGCAGAGACGTGTACCAAGAGAGATTGAATATATTGAGGCTACCAACATTGAAAGAAAGAAGAACAAGAGATGCTTTGGTCGATAGAGTTCCGGACATCAGCGCCTCTAGACTGGAATATGGAACGGCGGTGTGGTCTCCGTATGAGGCAAAGGATGTATATGAAATTGAAAATATACATTAAATTGGGACGTAATTGGTTCCTTGTCGTGCAGAAGGCGTATACCAAGAGAGATTGAATATATTGAGGCTACCAACATTGAAAGGAAGAGGAACAAGAGATGCTTTTGTCGATAGAGATCCGGACATCACCGCCTCTAGACTGGAATATGAAACGGCGGTGTGGTCTCCGTATGAGGCAAAGGATGTATATGAAATTGAGAATATATATTAAATAGAGACCTAATTGGTTCCTTGTCGTGCAGAGACGTGTACCAAGAGAGATTGAATATATTGAGGATACCAACATTGAAAGAAAGAAGAACAAGAGATGATCTAATAGTAGTGTTCTTTATATTAAGGGATGTACTAAGGTTAGGTTAGGTTAGGTTGGGTTAGGTTAGGTTGGGTTAGGTTAGGTTGGGTTAGGTTAGGTTGGGTTAGGTTAGGTTGGGTTAGGTTAGGTTGGGTTAGGTTAGGTTGGGTTAGGTTAGGTTAGGTTAGGTTAGGTTAGGTTGGGTTAGGTTAGGTTAGGTTAGGTTGGGTTAGGTTCGGTTAGGTTGGGCTAAGTTAGGTTAGGTTAAGTTAGGTCAAGTTACGCTGGGTTAAGTTAGGTTAAGTTAGGTTGGGTTAGGTTAGGTTAGGTAAAGTTAGGCTAGGTTAGGTTCGATAAGATCAATCCTAGTTTACAGCAGCACCAATGATGACAAAAATGGTGTCTGATTCAGGTCATAACGTATCAATTTGATCAATCTAAAAAGTAAATGATGCTTATTATATTTTCCGAAAGATAAAGTATTGAAAATATTCCTTTGAGAGATCGTTCAAGGTCGCAATAGACAAATAATGACGTTTATTATTAAATAAAACGTTCATTTACTCCTCTGTCTATCCGTGCGAGTGCTCACAATCATGCTCAGTTACACATCCTACGCTTTTCTTTTCTGTTATTCTAATTGATCTTATTTCATTTTATTTTATTTCATTTTATCTTATTCTATTTTGTTTTATTCTATCTTATTTTATTTCATCTTATTTTATTTTATTTTATTTTACTTTATTTTATTTTTTATTTTGTTTAATTTTGATTTGTTTTGTTTTGTTTTGCTTTGTTTTGTTTTATTTTTCATTTTATTCTGTTTTATTTCATTTTATTTCATTTTATTGTATTTTATTGTTTTATTTTATTATTATTTTATTTTATCTTATTTTATTCTATTTCATTTTATTTATTTTTATTCCACGTGCTAAGAACTCCTAACATCTCCACAAGGAAAACAAACGCCCTGTAGTTATACCTTCAGAAAGAAAGGGAAGAAGTTGAAGACTTTACTCTCAATTAGAAAATTAAATTTCCCAGAGAGAATTGAAGCTAAGAAAAACTCTGAAGGTCACACGTGGAGAATATGAGATAAGACGGAACACTAAATACGAATTTAAAAAAACACTACAATATACTCCAGGAAATTTATCACTTAGCCTTAAGGGACTATCATACTAAGCTATTTTTCCTTCCACATTCGAATCCAACTTCTATGTCATTAGCTAAAACATAACTTTGCTTCTAAGAATATTCAAAGATATGTCAAATGTTCATGTAAGTTTATAGTATCTTACTTCATCATTCAGCTTTGCTATATATGATGGAAAGATATTTTGGTATTTGGAGAATTGAAAAATAGAATAAGAGAACCTACTGCCCATTTATCTAAGCATATGTATATGTATATGTATATGTATATGCACATGTATATGTATATATATGTATATATATATATAATATATATATATATATATATATATATATATATATATATACATATTACAAAGGATTACAAAGCCGGAGCATACCGACAGGAGACCTTTTGATCCATATCTAGGTCGGATGCGAAAAAAAAAATTATAATAAAATAAATAAAAACTATAATAATGTAAATAACAAATAAAATACATAAATAGATGCATAGGTATAGTTGAATAATAAACAAACAGGTAAATAGTAAATAGTAATAAATTGACATATAACTAATAATGAATGAAAATCAGACAGACATATGCTGACGGTTTGATCCAGGAACCAGGGCGGGTATGCCAACTTCAAAAGTTGTCTTTTGATGAGGTCAATTTCCTGGTCCAAGAATCTAGGACTACAAATCCTAAAACATACATACATATACCAAACGCTTTTTCCCCTACACGGGGGGTAGCCAAAAAGAAAAAGGCATAGAAACCACTCCCACCCATTCCATTTCCTATATATTCCACTCCCCTCTACCCTCTTCCCTCCCTCTTATCTTGGCACCTCCTGGATGACGGGTCATACCTGCATCCTGTCCACTGCCCTAGGTTAGAAGCAGTGTCGCAAGACACAGCACATCCACAGCAAGGCTGCTTCATAAATTCGGCGACCCCCCCCCCATGCAGAAAAAGAGAAGACGGGGAGAAATCTCTTCAGGCTGCGTCAATTTTTTTCTCATATATACTTCCTCACCCTCCATCCATTTATACACAGCCACTCTCTATTCACCCCTATCTTCTGTCCTCTCCCGTCCTTCCTCCACAGACATTCCTCTCTTTTGTAATGCCCCTTTCACCCCATCCACCCATCTCATCCTAGGACGCCCCCTCATATTCACTCCTTCCAGCTCTGCCTTCCACACTTCTTTTTCTAATATTTCTTCATTCATTCTTTCCATGTGTCCAAACCATCCTAATACTCTTTCATCAACCCTATCTCCCAGTTCCCTTTCCACCCCTGTTCTCCCCCTCACCTCCTCATTTCTCACTCTATCCAGCCTTGTAACCCCTATCTTACTTCTCAGACGTTTCATCTCAAACACATTCAAACTCCTTCTCTCTTCCTCTTTCATGTTCCATGTTTCTGTCCCGTACAGTGCTGTTTGTACAATCACTCCTTCATATAACCTCCTCTTAGCATCCATTCCCAGATGTCTATTTCTCATTACACTTTTCAATCCACCAAGGCATTTACTCGCTTCTCTCAATCTATATTCTACCTCCACTCCCACTAAAAGCTCTCAGAAAAAGGCCGGAGGCGACACTCTTCTTGACTTTGTCGGGATGGTTACTGAAAAAGTGGAGATAACTACCCGAATAGGTAGGTTTCCTATAAACTTGAAAAAAAAAAAAAAAATCTTCCTCAATTCTTCTAATTGAAATATGTAAGAGAGGGATCTGTTGACCTTCCCATTCGGATTTGAGTTTGATGTTAGGGGATAATTGGTTCAGCTTGTCCAGAAATACCTCGAACGCACCCCACCTATCATCCCACGCTGAGGAAATGTCATCGTTACATAATGGAACCAAATCATCTCAGGCGGTTTGATGGCGGGTACAGAGTACATTTAAAGTACTCCATTTAGAAGTTGGCCAAACCAGGAGATTAATTAGAAACCATGCTACAACCGAATTTCTGTCTAAAGAACTGGTCCTGGAAAAAAAACACTGGAAGAAGCACAAAGGCGAACTAAATTATTTTGTTGACTGGAAGGGGGGAAATTGTCCTGAAGCGGTTGCAGTCTGGATTCTAAAAGTGTAAGAACATCCTCAACATTGATGTTAGTGAAGAGAGAGGTTATATCAAGACTGAGTAACTTGGCATCCTGTATTTTGGCATTTTTAATCCTGGAAATGAAATCTAAGGAGTTTTTAATGTGAAGGTTGGAAAAGTGGCCAACAGAAGGTGACAAAAGGTCTGAGAGCCATTTGGAAAGTTTGCTCGCACAGGATTACAAAGGATTACAAAGGAGGAGCATGCCGAAAGGAGACCTTTTGGTCCATATCTAGGTCGGATGCGAAAAAATCATAATAATAAAATAATAAATAAACTATGATAATGTAAATAACAAATAGAATACATAAATAAAGGCATAGGCATAGTTAAATAATAAACAAACAGGTAACTAGTAAA
>NC_134784.1:21471975-21486975 GCF_046742065.1 Oratosquilla oratoria
TCCTTGTCTTCCCAATCTTACTAGTCCTTCTCTTCCTTCTCCTTCTTTTCTTCTTCTCCTTGTCCTCTTTTTTCTTGTCCTCCTTTTTTTCTCCCCCTTCTCCTCCTGGTCTTCCCACTCCTGCTATTCCTCCTCTTCCTCCTCCTATTCATCATGGACCTCCTATTGCTCCTTCTCTTCCTCCTCCTTCTCTTTCTTCTTCCCCTCCTACTCCTACCCATTGTGTATATACTCCTACTTTTTGTAAATCATTTCATCATGTTCCACCCCTTTTTTCTTTCTTCTAACCTTCTATTATCCTCCTCCTACTCCTCCTCCTCCTCCTCCTCCTCCTCCTCCTCCTCCTCCTCCTCCTCCTCCTCCTCCTCCTCCTCCTCCTCCTCCTCCTCCTCCTCCTCTCCCTCCTCCTTTTCCTTCTCCTTCTCCCCTACCTTCTTCTGCTTTTCCTCCTCCTCCTCCTCCTCCTCCTCCTCCTCCTTCGCCTCCTCTTCCTCCTCCTTCTCCTCCTCTTTCTCCTCCTACCCCCTTCCTCTTCCTTCTCCCACTCTTCCTTCTCCTCCTCCCCTCCTCCTCCTCCTCCTCCTCCTCCTCCTTCTCCTCCTCCTCCTTCTCCTCCTTCTCCTCCTCCTCTTCTCCCTCCTCCTTTTCCATCTTCTTCTCCCCTACATTCTGCTTTTTTTTCCTCCTCCTCCTCCTCCTCCTTGTTCTCTTTCCATCATTTTCCATCCACTCCTATTCCTCTTTTTCCTATTCCTCATTCTAATTTTCTTTTTATTCCTCCTCTTTTCCCACTTCTCTTTCTCTCTCCTTCCGATCATTTCCTTCAACCTCTCTTTTCCTCCTCTTGATTCTCCTCTTTTTCTTATCATCTCACCCCTCTTCCACCTCCTCTCCCTCTTCCACCTCCTCTCTCTTCATCCACATTGCCCACGGGATCTCGGTACCGTTCAACGGGATATTACTCCCGAGAGATTCCTCTCCCTCTCTCTCCCTTCCCTCTCCCCCTTCCCCCGCCTCAATACCCCTCTCTCTTCCTTCCCTCTCCCCCTTCTCCTCCCCTTCCCTCTCCCCCTTCCCCTTCCCTTCTCTTCGCCTTAATACCCCTCTCTCTCCCTTCCCTCTCCCCCTTCTCCTTCCCTTCCCTCTCCCTCTTCCCCTTCCCTTCTCTTCGCCTTAATACCCCTCTCTCTCCCTTCCCTCTCCCCTTTCCCCTTCCCTTCCCTTGCCTCAATACCCCTCTCTCTCCCTTCCCTCTCCCCCTTCCCTTTCTCTTCCTCCCCCTCAATACCCCTCTCTCTTTCTCTCTTCCCCTTCCTTTCCCTTTCCTCAATATCCCCCTCTCTCCCTTCCCTCTCCCCCTTCCCCTTCCCTTCTCTTCGCCTTAATACCCCTCTCTCTCCCTTCCCTCTCCCCTTTCCCCTTCCCTTCTCTTGCCTCAATAGCCCTCTCTCTCTCCCTTCCCTCTCCCCCTTCCTCTTCCCTTCTCTTCCCCTCAATACTCCCCTCTCTCCCTTCCCTCTTCCCCTTCCCCTTTCCTTCCCTTTCCTCAATATCCCCCTCTCTCCCTTCCCTCTTCCCCTTCCCCTTCCTTTCCCTTTCCTCAATATCCCCCTCTCTCCCTTCTCTCTCCCCCTTCCCCTTACCTTCCCTTGCCTCAATAGAGTGACATACTCTAAAGTATTGTTCTAGGGCAGATGATTTTGGGCAGCAGTTCGAGCGGGCTTTTGTCTAAAGTGGTTCTCCGCCGATTTGACCTCTTGTGACCTTTTTCAAGGCACCGCGTTGCCTACTCCTTTAGCTGAATCGTCTGTTTTTAGTCTAAATAAAATATATAAAATATCTAATCATATGAAAGGAAGGTGATGGTATGGTGTGACGTCACTAAGTCCCCCTATCGGAAGGCTAGGACGGTGCCCCTCACAGAGGACTTTGTAGCGTGGAATTTAATGAACCATGCCCTTGGTTCAACTTCGCCGGTGGCAGGATTCGAACCACCATCCCCTAGACCTTCGCCGCAAGTAACGGCGCCCTAACCCGCTCAGAGAAAAGATGTTATCTTGGATAAATAAAATCGTCTGGCAGCGTCTTGATTAAAAACCAAAACAGTAATACATAACAAAAAGGGCTAATCTTTGAGTTTGGGAGTGTCTTGATTAAAAACGGAAACAGCAATACATAAGTGGGTAGTCTGTGAGTGGGTAGCTGTGAAGGCGAGATGGGGAGATTAGGAGGGTGATGGAGGTGAGGTGGGGGGGACTCTTTTGAAACCTGGGCCTTGCAATGAGTCTGACGAAGTCATCTCTGGCTATTTCGAACAAATAATGATGTAGAAAGGGATAGGAAGCCGCTTGCAGAGCGGGGATGAGGAGGCGAAGGAAAACGAGGAGGAAGAGGAGGCGAAAGGAAACGAGGAGGAAGAGGAAGCGAAGGAAAACGAGGAGGAAGAGGAAGCGAAGGGAAACGAGGAGGAAGAGGAGGCGAAGGAAAAGGAGGAGGAAGAGGAAGCGAAGGAAAACGAGGAGGATGAGGAGGCGAAGGGAAACGAGGAGGAAGAGGAGGCGAAGGGAAACGAGGAGGAAGAGGAAGCGAAGGAAAACGTGGACGAAGAGGAGGAGAAGGAAAAGGAGGAGGAAGAGGAGGCAAAGGAAAACGAGGAGGAAGAGGAAGCGAAGGAAAAGGAGGAGGAAGAGGAAGCGAAGGAAAACGAGGAGGAAGAGGAAGCGAAGGGAAACGAGGAGGAAGAGGAGGCGAAGGAAAAGGAGGAGGAAGAGGAGGCGAAGGGAAACGAGGAAGAAGAGGAGGCGAAGGAGAGGAGTAGAAGAAAAGAAAAAAAGAATGAAAAGAAGCAGAGGGAGGAAAAGAAGATGGGAAAGTGAAGATAAAGAAGATAAAGAGACAAAGAAAAAGAAGGAAAAGAATGAGGAGATAAAAAAGAAAAAGAAGGAAAACTAGAAGCAACAGAAGAAGAAAAGAAAGAGAATAAGAAAAGGAATAAGGAAAAGAAGAGAAACGAAGAAAAAAACAGGAGAAGAAAGACAAGAGAGAAGAAGAAAGAGAAGAAGAAATTAAGAGAAAAAAGAAAAGAAGGAAGAGAAGAAGAAAAGAAAAAGAAAAAGGTGAAGAAAAACGAAAGAAAAGAAGAAGAAGAAAAAGAAGAAGAAAAAGAAGAAGTAAAAGAAGAAGTAAAAGAAGAAGTAAAAGAAGAAGTAAAAGAAGAAGTAAAAGAAGAAGTAAAAGAAGAAGTAAAAGAAGAAGTAAAAGAAGAAGTAAAAGAAGAAGTAAAAGAAGAAGTAAAAGAAGAAGTAAAAGAAGAAGTAAAAGAAGAAGTAAAAGAAGAAGTAAAAGAAGAAGTAAAAGAAGAAGTAAAAGAAGAAGTAAAAGAAGAAGAAGTAAAAGAAGAAGAAGTAAAAGAAGAAGAAGTAAAAGAAGAAGAAGTAAAAGAAGAAGAAGTAAAAGAAGAAGAAGTAAAAGAAGAAGAAGTAAAAGAAGAAGTAAAAGAAGAAGAAGTAAAAGAAGAAGAAGTAAAAGAAGAAGAAGTAAAAGAAGAAGAAGTAAAAAAGAAGTAAAAAAAAGAAGTAAAAGAAGAAGTAAAAGAAGAAGTAAAAGAAGAAGTAAAAGAAGAAGAAGTAAAAGAAGAAGAAGTAAAAGAAGAAGTAAAAGAAGAAGAAGTAAAAGAAGAAGAAGTAAAAGAAGAAGTAAAAGAAGAAGAAGTAAAAGAAGAAGTAAAAGAAGAAGTAAAAGAAGAAGAAGTAAAAGAAGAAGAAGAAGTAAAAGAAGAAGTAAAAGAAGAAGTAAAAGAAGAAGTAAAAGAAGAAATAAAAGAAGTCAAAGAAGTAAAAGAAGTAAAAGAAGAAGTAAAAGAAGTAAAAGAAGAAATAAAGTAAAAGAAGAAGTAAAAGAAGAAGTAGTAAAAGAAGAAGAAATAAAGAAGAAGTAAAAGAAGAAGTAAAAGAAGAAGTAAAAGAAGAAGTAAAAGAAGAAGTAAAAGAAGAAGTAAAAGAAGAAGAACAAGAAGTAAAAGAAGGGTAGTAAGAATAAAAAACAAATGAATAGGAAAGAAGATCAGCATTGGTCTGTTAGCCTGTGGTGATAGTGTATCTGACACAAGAGCATCGCCCCCATACATCTCTCTACATCTGTTACTGAGAGCACAAAGCTGCATCTCCATCGCCTGAGCATTGTGCAGACAATCAACCTCCATGGCAGCATCCTGTTGCGAGACAGCTACAACAGTTGTTCTTGTTATTTGTCAAGTCATTCAATGTTCATGGCACAAATGTATACTGCTGGGGACTGTTGATGATAATACCCCCTGAATGCATTTGACAGACCGCCTCTGCCGCCAGCTATCACCTACCTACACGTGGTTGTAAGGCCACCATTATACATAGTCACGTTATCGTTGGCGAGGTAATCAAATGCTTGCTGGTCCCACGCAAGTACATTGGGCAAAGATGATGATGGATTCGTCTACAAATACGCGCATTTTTTATGTAAACTTCTCTTCTTCTCACTGATGAGAAATGTAGTGCCACATTTGTAAATCACAACTAACACTACGGTCGGACGAAATAAAGAGTTGAGTAAGCGAAACTATATATTTTGATCGCTAACTGCAGAAGAGGATTGCAGTTAGCAATCTAAATATATAGTTTCGCTTACCCAACTCTTTCATTCGTCCGACTGTGTTCTCACTTTCTATTAAACAGGTGAAGAGAGACTCACCGACTCGTATTCCAAGAATCTTTTTACGTTCAGCCATCGATAAATACTCAGAGAAAAGATTTATAAGTCCTCCCGTCTCAAAGAGCTGACAGCTACTCTTGGTATCAGTTCTGACATGTGACATTGGTACTATAAGACGGGGTTTAAATGGTCTAACAATTCGTCGAACGCGGTTCGACAGACACGTGTTTAAAGTGATGTGTGAACGTGTGAACGGGGTATTTGGTTGTCGAACACGTTGGTTCAACCCCAAATACCCCGTTCACACGTTCACACATCACTTTGAACACGTGTCTGTCGAACCGCGTTCGAACAACCGTTAGACCGTTACGGGCAACTGAAGTCACTGATGTTGTCCAGGACCCAGCTACTGAAAGGTCGTCATACAGGTGACTGGAATCACCTGTTTTTCGTTTCCAGAGTAGAGTGACAAGTGACATATGGTACAGAAGGAGCGAATCGTATCACGAAGATAAATAAAATCGCTTGACAACAAATAGGATTATAGGATATGGTCCAAACGGTAGGGGAGGAATTAGGACATCGAATTTATTTATTTACTTGTTTATCTATTTATTTATTTATCTATTTATTTATTTGCTTATTTATTTATTCATTTATTTCATTTATTTATTTATTTATTTATTCCTTTATTTGTTTATTTGTTTATCTATTTATCTGTTTATTTATTTATTTATTTATCTTTAGTTTCAAACGAATGACTTGATTTTCTTTATGTACTGAGTACTACAGCTGAAAAGAAAATTAATATTTACTTATTTATTTGTTTATTTATTTATTTATCTATTTATAAATTTACTTATTTGTTCATTTATTTATTCATTCATTTATCTATTTTTTATATATGCATTTATTATTTTCTAGTTTCAAACTAACAATTGATTTTTCTATACGTACTGAATACTAAAGCTGAAAAGAAAATTACAATTTACTTGGTTATTTATTTGGGAGAGAGGATTTGGGAGAGAGGGTTGATGAAAGAATATTAGGATGGTTTGGACACATGGAAAGAATGAGTGAAGAAAGACTAGTAAAAGAGGTATGGAAGGCAGATGTGGAGGGAGTGAACATGAGGGGACGTCCTAGGATGAGGTGGATGGATGGGGTGAAGGGGGCTTTGGGGAAGAGGGGAATGTCTGTTGAGGAAGGAAGGGAGAGGACGGAAGACAGAGGTGAGTGGAGAATGGTTGTATATGGATGATGTTGTGACTGCATGAGGAGGAATGGGCGGGGTGGGTGGGTGGGGGGGTAGTATGTGTGAGTAAATTTTGACGCAGCCCGAAGGGATTTCTCCCCGTCCTCTCCTTATATGCAAAGGGGGACGGAGAGGGGGGGTCGCCGATTAAATGAAGCGGCCTTGCTGTGGATGTACTGTGTCTTGCGACACTGCTTCTGACCCAGGGCGGTGGGCAGGGTTCAGGGATGACCCGTCATCCAGGAGGTGCTCAGATGAGAGGAAGGGTGGGAGGGGTGTGGAGTGTATTTAGGGATGAAATGGGTGGGAGTGTTTTTATGCCTTTCCCTTTTTGGCTACCTCCCTTGAAAGGGGGAAAAAGCCTTGGTATATGTATGTATGTATGTATCTATTTGTTTATTTATGTGTTTATTTATTTATTTATTTATGTATTTATTTATTTATTTATTTATTTATTTGTTTATTCATTTATTCATTTTATTCATGTATTCATATATTCATTTATCCATTTATTCATTTATTCATTCATTCATTCATTCATTTATTCATTTATTCATTTATTCATTTATTCATTTATTCATTTATTCATTTATTCATTTATTCATTTATTCATTTATTCATTTATTCATTCATATATTTATTTATTTATATATTTATTTATTTATTTATTTATTTATTTATTGATCTATTTATTTGTTTGTTTATTTATTTATCTATTTATTCATCTATTTATTTATTTATCTTCATTTATCTATTTTGTATTTATTAATAAATTCTATTTTTTGTCTCAAACTAATGACAATTGGTTTTTCTTTGGGTACTGAGCACTACAGCCGAAAAGAAAATTTGGTAACTGGAGGTACAACACGCTGTATATGCTTGTAACACGGTCATTTAATGAGCTTTTCCACTAATTTTCCAGGCTTGTAACAGAGTCCTTTAATGAGTTTTCCACTAATTTTCCTCTTTTCTGTCGAAATGCATTCCTCTCTGGGATGCCTGAAACGTCCCATTTGTAAAAAGAGCATCATAGCGTATTTGCAAAAATCCGAACACATCTGTAGCTTTATGAATTACTGTTGAGCCCAGTCACCCCTTCCGTCCCGGGTGCTACCTTTCCTTTTACTCTGCCTGCCGGCAAACGATTATATTGACCTTCGTTGAACCTTTTTGTTAGCATACATACATATACCAAAGCCTTTTTTCCCCCTTACAAAGGGGGGTAGCCCAAGAATAAATGCATAGAAACCACTCCCACCCATTCCATCCCCAACATACTCCACTTCCCTTATCCCACTTTCCTCCCTCTTATCTTGGCTCATCCTGAATGACGGGTCATCCCTGCATCTTGTCCACTGCCCTGGGTCAGAAGCGGTGTTCCAAAACACAGCATATTCACAGCAACCAAACTAAGCCCAGTCTTGGTTAAATCCAATATTGATTGAGCGATTTTTTCACTGGGTAGCACCTTTACTTTTACGATATCGGCCGGCATACTATTTGATCAGTTTATATAACTCCTTTTGGTAGTGAAACGAATATACTCAAACATTAAAACTCAGATATGATTCTTCATTTAGGTGATATAGTTGCTTATTATTTCATACAGAATACAAGGTTATAGGAAGGTCAACTTAAAATATCTAATTAGAAACTAGTAAAGGTTAGATCTCATCTGAATCAGGAAATCGATAAAGTAACGTTGTAAAAATATAAACACACAATAAGGAGTTAACCATAAAAATCAGGATTCATGTGTATATACATCATTAACTTTTGTACACAATCTGAAAATATGAAAAGACCGCCTACATATGGTTACTGTAAAAAGAAAATAAGCAAATTAAACAAGCGATTGCAGCAATACATCCGCCTTAACAAAGTGAGATGATATATATATACAGTATATATATATATATATATATATATATATATATATATATATATATATATATATATATATATACACTCTTGATAGCGCAATGGTTTGTCACTGTTCACCTGTTACGTCTGAGCTGAGTTCGAGTCCTTGGCTTAGCTACGTATCAGTTTCTACATATGTTTCCGTCGAGCTCATTGCCAGTCTCGATCGTAATGACATGGAATTAAAGTGAAAGATTAATGTGGTTGACAAAGATTGATATGTATATATATATATATATATATATATATATATATATATATATATATGTACATATATATATATATTCATATAAAAGAGTAAAGCGGCCCTTCGAAATCAATAATACCTCCGCCACCACATCAGCATCAATGGGGACTGTAAGTCATATTCATACATCGGGATTACGAACGAGGATCAAGTTTTCAAGAAGATTAACATATCACTTGCAATAAGGAGCTATATACACCCACTAAACATCCAACTACTAAACCTGCCTCACCAGTCGAAATTAATAAAGAACAGCGATATTACACAGATGATCTAATGTAATACAGTTCTAAGCTTAAAGCCTCGGTTAAATGAATATTTAAAAATAACCCTGGAAGTCCTACCTGCTGGTTATATGGCCAGCCTGTTAGAATTTTCTTTTTTTATTTATATATCTGACCTCGTTGAATGTTTTGTTTAACTGTTGTGTTGTCTATATTTTTCTTTGGAATGACATCGTTTTAGACCAAAAGTTCAGCGCTTGGCCTTTTGCTATTGCCAATGTAGGCCGCTGTGAAAGGAAAATTCATTCAATTTATATAATTATGTCTGACAGTGTACCCGATACGCATATCGGATAACAGGCCTGTTCCGTCGTCCTCCGCTTTCCTGGAAGGTCCTTCAGGTATTCAGGAAAATTTCAATCGCTAGGTCTCCCTGGAAAAGAAAGAAAGAAAAAAGAAAAAATGTTGTATACAGGGTCTCAAAGACTCTCCCGTTTTTTTTTTTTTTTTTTTTTTTTTTTTTTTTTAAGCACCGAAGTAAGCCCATAAATGAAGTTACTGAAAAAATCGTAATAATGATTTTCTGGGAGGTACGTTACTAGTATATTTTCTCTGAACCAATCAAAACACTTTGCCAAGTATACAGTCTCAAAGACTCTCCGTATTTTTTTTTTTTTTTTTTAAGCACCGAAGTAAACCCATAAATGAAGTTACTGAAAAAATCGTAATAATTATTTTCTGGGAGGTACGTTACTGGTATATTTTCTCTGAACTAATCAAAACACTTTGCCAAACAATACTTACGTGTGGAAAAAGTGTTATCGTTTTCCTACGAACCCTAACAGCCCGGGGAAGTGGTCGTTACTAGTAGCCTTTAGAGCAGCTCCTCTTATCCAGGGTTCCCCGGAACCCTAAAGTTCCGCAAAAGGTCCCTAAAGGTTCCGCGAGAACAAGTGAGATTAGATAATGCACTTTTGATTTTCTATCTAATTTTATATACGTAATCTAATTAAACACGCTCGACATAGTCTTAGTTATGGTAATAATGTAATGTAGACATCATCCTATCTAGCCTATTATGACGATGAAAATAAAATGAGAAAGATATGGTATATGTTTTTTTTCGCAGGAGTTCCTTGAGACATGCAATCTATTTTAAAGGTTACACAAGGGTAAAAAGGTTGAGAAACGCTACCTTAGAGTATTGGTTCTCAACACGTTTTTCCATGTACCCTCCTGGGATTCAATCGCTATGCATCCATTATCAATCACCTGTTTACGCTTTGCGACCCCTCGTGTGAAAGTCTGTAGCCTCCCAAGGAGTAACTGACCTTAGGTTGAGAACTTTTGCTTTAGAGGCTGGACGCAGAGTTCTTTGTTTTACAACTTCGACAGCCTGGTTGCTGTCGAAGTCTTCACATATGCCCTAATCTGCCCGATTCGAGGTGAAGTCACGTTGATACTGGACCTGAAGATGTGTAGTTACGTTCCGAGATATGACACCAAAGCCCCTCGACGGTAGTAAGGGAAACGCTCCTAATTTAATTTCGTCATCATCAATCTGCAGTTGAAGTTGTCACATATGCCCTAATCTGCCCGGTCCGTAGTGAAGTCACGTTGATACTGGACCTGACGATGTGTAGTTACGTTCCGAGATATGACACCAAAGCGCCATGACGGTAGTAAGAGAAACCCTGTTAAATTCGTTTCATCATCAATCTGCAGTTGAAGTTGTCACATATGCCCTAATCTGCCCGATCCGTAGTGAAGTCACGTTGATACTGGACCTGACGATGTGTAGTTACGTTCCGAGATATGACACCAAAGCGCCATGACGGTAGTAAGAGAAACCATCCTAATTTCATTTCGTCATCATCAATCTGCAGTCGAAGTTGTCACATATGCCCTAATCTGCCCGATCCGTAGTGAAGTCACGTTGATACTGGACCTGAAGATGTGTAGTTACGTTCCGAGATATGACACCAAAGCGCTACGGCGGTCGTAAGAGAAACCCTCCTAAATTCGTTTCGTCATCATCAATCTTCTTCTTTCATTCTTTTGCTGTTTTGTGGTTTTGGCTTGTGTTCTGATTCCCGCCAGGTGATTTTAGTCAGGCGAAGGAATTATCCTCCTTAGCAAAACCTAAGCCTTTATCGATTATCTCTTATGTACTTTTTGACTTCGGTGCTTATTCCAAATACCGTTAGGCAATTTTGTCCATCTGAAGAAGAAGAAGAAGAAGCAGAAGAAGAAGAAAATCCACAGAAGAATGAGATAACTTACGGTGGTATTCTTAAAAAAATTATTTCCCTTCCAAAGATTTATGTAAGATTTGAATAAGGAAAGACTTATATAAGGAAAGATTTTTTCTTAAGAATACCACCGTAAGATTCTTACGGTGGTATTCCTAAAATATATATATATTTCCCTTCCAAGGATTTATACAAGATTTATATAAGGAAAGAATTTTTTCTTAATACCATCGTAAGATTCTTACGGCGGTATTCCTGAAAAAAAAAATAGATTTCCGTTCCAAGGATTTATATAAGATTTATATAAGGAGAGATTTATATAAGGAAAGAATTTTTTTAAGAATAACACCGTTGACCTCTTCACTCCAGTGACTTACTCCAAGGAGTGGGTCCCGACCCATCCGACCCCCGGTTTGAAAGAGGCTCGTAATTTTGCTTCGGCAGATCCTCTCTCTCCCGAAGACCCTCCAGACTTTTCCATTCAGCTTAAGGAACGCTTCCGCCACGGAAGAACTTAGAATCATATCAACTTCGACTCCTTTAAGGATCAAGATCTCCTTCTACAGCAGCATTTCTTGACCTTTATCGACGTTGGGACTCCTCTGTACCCGGCATTCTCTTTGATACCGATATAACGACTGTAGGAATAAGAAAAATATATAGTAATTAAAAATATATTTTTATGAATGATGCTGTGATGCAAGAGGGGGTGAGTGGGTGGTGGATGGGGGAGGGGGAGTATGTATGAGAAATAGATTGATGCAGTCCAAAGGAATTTCTCCCCATCTTCTCCTTTTCTGCATGAGGGGACGGAGAAGTGGGGTCACCAATTTAATGAAGCGGCCTTGCTGTGGATGTGCTGTCATGCGACACTGCTTCTGACCTAAGGCAGTGGGCAAGATGCAGGGATGACCCGTCATCCAGGAGGTGCTAAGACAAGAGGGAGTGAAGAGGGGAGAGGGGAGTGGAGTATGTTGGGGATGGAATGGGAGGGAGTGGTTTTTATGCCTGTTTTTTGGCTACCTCCATTGTAAGGGGGGGGAAAATGCCCTTACTATATGTATGTTAAAAGAGGTCTTCTTTATTTCACACAAATTTGGGCAAGATGCAGGGATGACCCGTCATCCAGGAGGTGCTAAGACAAGAGGGAGTGAAGAGGGGAGAGGGGAGTGGAGTATGTTGGGGATGGAATGGGAGGGAGTGGTTTTTATGCCTGTTTTTTGGCTACCTCCATTGTAAGGGGGAAAAAGCCCTTACTATATGTATGTAAAAAGAGGTCTTCTTTATTTCACACAAATAAGGGCAAGATGCAGGGATGACCCGTCATCCAGGAGTTGCTAAGACAAGAGGGAGTGAAGAGGGGAGAGGGGAGTGGAGTATGTTGGGGCTGGAATGGGTGGGAGTGGTTTTTATGCCTGTTTTTTGGCTACCTCCCTTGTAAGGGGGAAAAAGCCCTTACTATATGTATGTATGTAAAAAGAGATGTTTATTTCACACAAATAAGGTATTAATGTCTCCAGTGAGATATGAAATCGTACGAGATGAAGGAAAAAGAAAGAAAAGAAAAAGGAAAACAACCGCATATTTATAAACAGAGAGGAGTTTGATGGTAGAACATATTCTTACCAATAAAAAAGTTTCATCTGTTTTTTTGTATTAGTATTTTCTTAACTTTATGACAATTCTGAACTGTTCTAAAATGATCGAAATAGCGTTGAAAAAAGAATGCATATTCAGAAAGTGGTTTTGGAAAAAAGTATTTACTGTTTTCGTACAGATCCTTGGAAAGACAAGTGAGCCTTATTGTGCCTTACGTTCAACCCTTTACGGATAAGCAATACCTTTTACGTGTATCATATTCACATAACAAGACACGTTTTGACAAAGGATTACAAAGGAGGAGCATGCCGATAGCAGACCTTTCCTTTTGGTTCATAACTAGGTCGGATGCGAAAAAAATATATATAAATGAAAAAAAAAGAATAGATAGAATAAAATAAAAATTATGATGATATAAATAATAACAAATAAAATAAATAATACATAGTATAGTTAAATGATAAACAAACAAGTAAATAGTAAATAGAAATAAACTGACAAATAGATAATAAATGGAAGTCAAGCAAATAATAAATAAACAGACAAATAATAACAAACAAATAACCAAATAATATAAAATAAATGGCAGTCATTACAGCATCTTGCTTAAATGTTTCCTTGAAACTATTTCCAGCACAGCCAACGTTGCTGGCGCATCTGGTGTAAAAAAATATCAAAACAAAACTAAACAATCAGGACTTAAAACACAACCATACCTTTTACGTGTTTCATATTCACATAACAAGACGCTTTTCGACGTTATCTTGAAACCATTTCCAACACTGCCAATTGTACCGGCACATCTGATATAAAAAATATCAAAGCAAAATTAAACAATCAAGACTTAAAGCACAATCAGTACGTGACCACTAGAGTCGGTGGATAAGTATATAATGAATAAATAAGATATATAAATAAATAAACAAATGAATTAATAAATGAAGAATAAGTAAATATATAAATGAACAAACATATAATAATACATAAATGAGCTGATAACTAAATAAATTAAAAGAAATGAATAAATAAATGAATAAATGAATTAATAAATATATAAGTGTATATATAAAGAAATGATAAATGAATATATAGATAAATAAAAAGTATATAAGTAAATAATGAATAATGAATAATGAAAAAGCAAATCAATCAATCAATCAATAAATCAATAAATTAATCAATACATAAATAAGTAGCTAAACAAACAAATAACCAACTGAACGAATAAGATAATAAATTCATTAATGAATTAATCAATCAATCAATCAATAAATGAATAATCAAATGGATATATAAGATAATAAATTCATTAATAAATCAATCAATCAATAAATAAATATATAAACAGATAAAGAAGTAAGTAAATAAAATTTATATACAAATAAGCAAATAGACAGACCTTTGCCATATTGAAGGGATTAACCTGTGTCTCAGTTTTCAAGAAATGTTTGTTCATGCACAGCTCAAATTGAACTACATGACCGAAATAATCTGAACTATATGACCGAAATAATCTGAACTATATGACCGAAATAATCTGAACTCTCCTCTTGCAAAATATCTAAATTGACTGTTGATTAAGTTCGTTTTTTATCAGAGACGACAATGGACTGCATTGACAGTCCTTCAAGAAAACTAGACTTCAAAATAAAATAATGAATAGCAAATGGACATGGATTAAAAGACTTATTCTGGACTTTTTTTTATAATAAAAGGCAGAGACCTCGACTTTCAAAAACATTTTAGTTGAGTTGGTACTCAAAGTTGAAAGATCAAAGTGAAATAAACTGGGAACTAAAAAAAATTGGACAAAAGAAAAAAAATCGCAACATGTACAGACATCAAGGTAAAACATATCAATGAATATATATACAAAAACAAATAAACTATTAAAAGAAAGCAAGATAGATTAAAATAAAATATATAACAGTATCATAAAGACGCAAGTCAGGACCATTTTTTGAGCTCAGAAAACAAAACACCAGAAGAAAAAAAATCAGAAAGAAAACAAAAGAAAAAACATCTATCCAAACGAGATTTATATTTTCTATCTCAAGCGTCTTTGACTGGAAATACACAACCCCATTGCAGTCGGCAACGATCCTCGTTCCCTCCCATGAATCTCTCCAGGTAGAAACGTTGGATTGGCGTTTGTTTGTTAATAGATGCAGGCGAGTATAATTACTACTTTTCATCAATAACCAGTAGGTCTGACTAAAATCACCCAACCCTATTGCAGTCGGCAACGGTCCTTATTCCCTCCCGGGAATCTTTCCAGGAAAAAACGTTGGATTAGTGTTTTTGTGGCCGTAGATGCAGGTGGGTGTAGTTATTACTTTCCTGCAATAACCATTAGGTGAGACCTTGGTGATAATATCGTACCTAAGAGAAGTTGCCATGGAAACGGAAGAGTAAAGATATATCAAGAGCAAAAGACAGGGGCAATGACAATATTTAGAAATTATTATTGTTTTATATTATTTAACTAAATTTTGCTTTATTATGCTCTATTTTGTTTTATATTGTTTTGTCTTGTTTTGTCTAATCTAATTTAGATTTATTTATTTTTTCCTTTTTTATTTTTCATTTCTTTGTTTATTTTTCGTATTTGATCTTTGTTTTATTTAATTTAATCTAACTTGTTTTATTTTATCTTGTATTATATATTCTTATCTTTATTTTCAATTTTATTCTATTTTGTTTTATTTTTTGTTTATTTCTTATTCCGCCTTATTTTATCTTATTGTATATTATTTAATTTAATTTATCTATTCTTTATATAATTTTATTGTATCTTATCTTATTTCTTGGTGA
>NC_134784.1:21511975-21514475 GCF_046742065.1 Oratosquilla oratoria
AGAGAAATTCGCTAGTGACAGCGACATTAATCTGATCATTTTTATAATAGTCGCATGTAGGATTCGAACTCACTGCTTCAGGCACCCGTAAGATAACTTTCATTCATTCATTCATTCATTCATTCATTCATTCATTCATTCATTCATTCATTCATTCAATGGTTAATTGATTGATTGATTAATTGATTCCTTGGTTCGTTTGTTCCTTCCTTCTTTCAGTCTTATTTTCATCCATCCATCCATTCAATTATTCATTCATTCATTCATTCATTCATTCATTTATTCATTCATTCATTCATTCAATTGTTAATTGATTGATTGATTAATTTATTCGTCCGTTCGTTTGTTCTTTCCTTCTTTCAGTCTTATTTTCATTCATTCATTCATTCATTCATTCAATGGTTAATTGATTGATTGCTTAATTGATTCGTTCGTTTGCTCCTTCCTTCCTTCTTTCACTTTTATTTTCATCCATCTATCCATTCATTCATTCATTCATTCATTCATTCATTCATTCATGCATGCATGCATGCATGCATTCATTCATTAATTCATTCAATGGTTAATTGATTGATTGATTAATTGATTCCTTCCTTTGTTTGTTTCTTCCTTCCTTCTTTCACTCTTATTTTGATCCATCCATTCATTCATTCATTCATTCATTCATTCATTCATTCATTCATTCATTCATTCATTCATTCATTCATTCATTCATTCAATCATTCACTCATTCACTCATTCACTCATTCACTCATTCACTCATTCATTCATTCATTCATTCATTCATTCATTCATTCATTCATTCATTCATTCATTACAATGAGACATACTGATATCTTTGTATGTCTTCCTGATATCAATGAAAACAAGATGTCAATCAGCTAAAAGAGGCGCCACTACGTGAATTGGATTCCATCTGATCGGGACCCCATTCCGGCTGGGTTCTTACCCTTCACCAAAAATTTACATTGTTTCATGTAAATCTAGACTGAAATGGCTGGGGAGTATTCTGAAGATAAATGTTATATTCTAGAGCAACATTTCAATCCTCTAAGTGGATTTTTTTTTTTTTTTTTTTTTTTTTTTTTTTGTGATTGAGATTTTTATGGTCACCTTCCATTCCTATACTGGATTATTCTAGTACTTATGATCATGTACGATCATGATCTTTTGCTAAAGTGATTAAAATAACCCGTCTTTTCTATACGTATGATCACCCTCCTGTTTCATGTAAATCTAGACTAAAATGGTTGAGAAGTATTCTGAAGAGTCATGTTAAATTCTAGAGAGAGGTTTCAGTCCTCTATGTGAATTTTTTTTTCATGATTGAGATTCTTATACTCACCTTCTATTTCTACACCGATTATTCCAGTGCTTATGATCATGTACGATTCTGATCTTTTGTTAAAGTGATCATGATCACCCGTGTTTTCTTTACTTGTGATCATCCTCTTGGTGTTCGCTATCACCTTCTGTCCTGGTGATCAATGTCGTGATCATTACCATCCACTTTCCCTTTATCAATGCAATTCATATTGATTCCACGTTCCCTAAGATTTTGTTAAAGATGTGAAAAGAAGATTGATAATGTAGAATAGATATAATCTGTTCATTCTTTTTTCTTTTTCATACCTTAAGAACACAAAAATTTTCCATCGTTACCATGTACTTTCCCTTGATCAATGCCATTCATATTGGTTCCACGTTTCCTAAGATTTGGTTAAAGATGTGAGAAAAAGATTGATAATGTAAATAGATATCACCTGTTCATTTTTTTTTCATATCTTAAAAACACACAAAAAAAATTCCTGGAAAAACTTTAAGTCTTAATCAGTTAGGAATGCATCAAGGAGAATAATATTAGAAGAAGATTGATAATGTAAAATAGATATCACCTGTTCATTTTTTTTTTTTCGTATCTTAAAAACACAAAAATTTTCCTGAAAAAAAAAAAAATTGTCGTAATCAGTTAGGAATGCATCAAGGAGAACAGATTTCCGGAGCCAAGTGGAATAAATGAATAGATTTTTTTTTTTTTCTATGAACGATATTTCCTTTCGGTCACATCATCTTCTAATATTGGGATTTTCATAAAGGGACATCAAAGATCTTCAAACAAATTCGAAGGAGCAAACCAAGCATAATGACCCTTTTCCGAAGTCTTTGGGAGATCAAAGACCAGCAAAGAGACTCCTATACACCTACAGGGGTCTCACTCTTGCAAGAGACTCTTTCACCATTTACAAAAGACTTGTGGTCTCCTATAGAAGACACTTTTGCGAAGTCCATGGGAGATCAAAGACCAGCAAAGAGACTCCCATATACCTACAGGACTCTTTCACCATTTGCAAAAGACTTGTGGTCTCCTATAGAAGACTCTTTTGCGAAGTCTATGGGAGATCAAAGACCAGCAAAGAGACTCCCATACACCTACAGGACTCTTTCACCATTTGCAAAAGACTTGTGGTCTCCTATAGAAGACTCTTTTGCGAAGTCTATG
>NC_134784.1:21539475-21544475 GCF_046742065.1 Oratosquilla oratoria
TATATAGATATATATTTATATATATATAGATATATATATATATATATACATATATATATATGCACAAATTTCACAAGCCACACGTGAATCACAAATATGCAGAATCCACTAGGAAGAGGAAAAACACACGTAGTCCGAGCGCTTTCGTGATATATTCACATTATCACTTTTCTGTATTCCTTGATAGTGTGAATATACCACGAAAGCGCTCGGATTCCATGTGTTTTGCCTCTTCCTAGTGGATTCTGCATATATATATATATATATATATATATATATATATATATATACATATATATATATATATATATATATATATATATATATATATATATATATATATGGTTAGTCTAGTATTATAAGTCAATGCTTTGATTTACTTGTTCCTCATCTATCTAGCACATGGATACAGGTTTTTTTAATCCCTGACATATAAGCCAAAAGTATTTAGTTTAACCATCTTCTACGTTTGATGATTTCATTACTATTTGTAATTGCCAATAGGCGATTTTATTCATCTAAGGGAAATCGATTCCGTGGCGAAAGATTTTGGAGTCACGATCATAACACTGAAAGCGGAGTGTGTTCTCACCGGCCTTCTCCAACACCTAATCCCACCTCCATCCTCTCACCCTCCTACCCTCTCCCTCCGTAGGACATAAATTCCTTTACCCCACATTATCCTCCCTGAACTTCGTCGTCGTCCTCCTCCTCCTCCTCCTCCTCCTCCTCCTCCTCCTCCTCCTCCTCCTCCTCCTCTTCCTCTTCCTCTTCCTCTTCCTCTTCCTCTTCCTCTTCCTCTTCCTCTTCCTCCTCCTCTTCCTCCTCCTCTTCCTCCTCCCTATCCTCACCCTCTGATCCTCCTACCCTCTCCCTCCCAAGGACATAAATTCCTTTACCCCACATATCCTCCCTGAACTTCCTCCTCCTACTCCTCCTACTCCTCCTCCTCTTCCTCTTCCTCTTCCTCTTCCTCCTCCCTATCCCCACCCTCAATAAATAAAATAGAATACAATAAATGGCAAGCATTACAGTATATTGCTTAGGTGTTTATCTAAATGAATCTTAAAAATTCGGAACTGTACTGCATTGCTATACATCTACAGGAAGTTTATTCCGTTGATTTGCTACACGGTTGACAAAGTTGTTTCTACACACTTTCAAATTAAATCTACTTCCTGACAGTTTGAGACCATTATTTCTTGTCGGATTCGCGTACAAATTTTCTTTTGGATAGCATAATTAACTATGTAATATTCCTTTGGTAAAGAGAGGGGAGAATATATGAGGTGTTGTGGGAAGGGTATCATAAAGATTCATCGACCCTTTTTCATAGTGGCGACCTTGGCTATTGCAATATTGCAATTTACTGCAACAAATGGTCAGTGCTAAATCATGAAGCTATATGTAAATGCATGCTTACCCCTTTACGCAATGTCAGACTTACCCTCCGCTGAATAGAACAGTTTGGTGGGAAACAGAATGAACATTCATAATGTGATGTCACTCCTGAGTTAATCTTAGTTTAATAAAATCAATTGCCGACACACGGAATAAATTCGTAAGATTTTTCCCTCCTGGACGGTTTCATCATGGGAACAATGTCCTCCTCATACACACAAACGTACATGCGCGCACACACACACACGCACACACACACACACACACACACACACACACACACACACACACACACACACACGATGTATATACAGGCTATTTGAGTGCTTAGTATGGCCTTAACCTTGCTCAGTTGACACAGTAATGTTAAGGTTCGACCCCCAGTCAAACAGCCGTGGTGAGACAAATAATTGGTCATAAGAACATAAGAACATAAGAATGAAGGAGACTACAAGAGACCATAAGGCCTACACTAGGCAGCTCCGTATCCATCACCACCTGTCATCCCCACCCATAAAGTTATCTAATCGTTTCTTAAAACAACTGATAGTTTCAGCGCTTACTACATGGTTACTAAGTCTGTTCCATTCGTCGACCACCCTATTAGTAAACCAATTCTTGCCTATTCCCTTTTTAAATCTAAATTTGTCCAGTTTATAACCATTACTGCGAGTCCTGCCCTGTTGTTTTAATATGATGACCTTGTTTGCATCACCCTTGTTAAAGCCTTTGATCCACTTGAACACCTATTAGATCACCCTGCACTCTGCGTCTTTCCAGAGAGTGTAAGTTAAGGTGCCTAAGCCTCTCTCGGTAGGGCAAATTTCTGAGTCCATGTATCAATTTGGTCATTCTTCTCTGTACTGATTCTAGTGAATTGATGTCCATTCTGTAGGACGGAGACCAAAACTGTACCGCATAGTCAAGGATGGGTCTAACTATTGCTAGATAGAGTTTAATAATTACCTCTGCACTTCTATTCGTTACCGTCCTAGCAACGAAACCTGATACTCTGTTAGCTATATTCCTGGTCCACATCTTTCTGTGACTATAGCAATCAACGTAAGTCATCTGGACTGGAAAAGTGGCTCACAAAATAACCCAAGTCATCCTTTTTTCATTCCAGAGACACGTTCTATGGATTTCCCTTTAGTTAACATTCAAAGATGCTTTTAGCTGAATGAGAGAGGCTAAGATCACCTTCCTTGAGTCTGCCCACATCTTAGATGAATAAAGTCTTTCAATGCTAGCCAGAAATGAATCAGTAGATGGTGTCATCGTATCCTGAACAGTCCTGGAAAGACGGTGATGGTCGCCACTGCCCAAGAAACGCAGGAGGACCCTCGATGTAAGTCAGGTTTTGTGGTGAGGTCTTAACAGAGAGAACACTAGGTGACAGGTTTCCAGACCAACAGATGTATGATACGAAGAACTTACGAACGTGTCATTACAAGGGAGTAGATAAAACAAAATTTGTAAATGAACGAATATAAAAACAAATGAAGAAACAAATTATTTTATGTGTAGATGAAAAATAAAATCAATAAATATGAAATGAATAAAACTAAAAGGAAGGAAATATTAATTATTGAAATAGATATACAATTTCACCTTTTTTATTTTATAAGACGACGCATGATTTTCAATCTTGTTGATTAAAAAGAAAGCCCTCTGATAAGAAAAGAAGATAGATACATTGAAAGAAAAACAAGAAACAACGTAAGAAACGAATAATAATTTTTTAGCTTAACCTTTTGATTACTATATCTACTGCTGCAACCTGGCGATTTTATTCATTCAAACGAGATCTCAAGATATCACAAAGTTAATGATAAGTCAATTATCACGTTCAGGTTAAATCTCGTTTACTTCAATACTGCCGAGTGATTTTACTTCTTCGACGGAAAAAATAAGTCAATGGGTTGAGCCTTTCTCATTTAATACTTTGAGGTTCAACATCAGCACATTCATGTCAGAATCAAGACTAAAAGACCAAGAATGCAACATAAACAATTATACAATTTGAAAATCACTTCTAACGCACTTGGAAAAAAAATCAATAACAGAGGTCTTGAAGGTGACATTATTACACTCAAAGTTAGGAGGAAGACCATAGAAGCAGCGAACAAATGTGTTAATAAAAGTAAAAAAGCTAACAACTAAGGTGGAATTACATAAGACTCATTGACCCACTGTCGTAGAATGAGATAAAATGGACATAAATACTGTATATTTCGACCACTATCTGTGGTCCTCTTCATTCTGCTAAAGAGAACCACAGATACTAGTCGAAATATACAGTATTTCTGTCCGTCTTATCTCATTCTCCGACAGTGGGTTAATGATTCTTATTTTACAAATGTGATACTACAATAAACCTTCCTAATGGATTTACATGTTATTCCCAGGAACACACGCAACATCCCTTGAGACTAGGACTAAGCAAACCAGCATAAGAGGATTAACGGGTATATAAGGCGTGATTACAGCCCATTAACAATTTAAATCTACTATCGGAGAAATAATATCAGAAGTACAGGAGATCCGTATATTTCGACTACTATCTGTAGTCCTCTTCAGCAGTGGGCTTAAAGTGTACATTTACAAATGTGTTATAACATTATAGTTTCCCACATCCCATTAAGTTGTTCTCTTTGAAAAATTGTGTTCGATTAAATCGTTAGGTGTATTTGTCCGGCTCTCTTTTTTCTACTACACAAAATCCACTTTCCTAGATAAAACACTCCTACACACATACGCACACACACACGCACGCACATAAAAACATAAGAATGAGGGAGACTGCAAGAGACCATGAGGTCTACACTAGGCAGCTCCATGTCCATTACTACCTGGTGATATCATGTAAGTAATCAAAATACAACTGCTTAGCCTCAAATTCGGGACTTCATGATTAGAATTACAGTCTTTTATCATCTTGCTGTGCAAAGGGTATGAAAGAATAAGCACCTGCTACAAACTGTAGGTTAGGAAGTGATGCATAGCGCATCTCTGGTCTGTGGATTTGAGGAAATCCACCTAATCCCTAAATGCATGGCATTATTTCAACGAGACTTTTATTCGCTTCACTGTTGCAATTATAATGAAACAAGTTTTGCAGTCATGTCTTTCACATTGTGAAATCCAGCAAATCAAAGAGACTCGAACCCAGGACCACACGGTCGCCCGTGCTCCGGATACTGAAGACCCAGGTCTGTAGGGCTTGCGGACTTCTGTTCTCTCTTGTATCTCCCAACTGTGAGCTCAGTCGTCTGTCTAAGTGCGTTTGGCCTCGAAGTATGCTGCTGGCAGACAGCACGCCATTGGGCACCGTTACTAGCTATAGTTTCGAATTTGGCCAGGTTTATGTCAAATTTCTTTAGTGATTTTTTTCCAGGTTGTCCTTCGAACGCTTCTTTGGATCTCCTCAGGCTTGTCCTCTCACAGCAAACTCTCCATGCAGAACTCTCCTGACATAACACCTCTCGGGCATACAAGGAAAATGGCCAACCCAGCGTGGATGAACTTGCAACAACATACACTTCGATCCTGTGTAGTCCGGTGCGAACTACCACGTCCACATCTGACACTTTGTCCTT
>NC_134784.1:21554475-21559475 GCF_046742065.1 Oratosquilla oratoria
ACACTCCTTTGTGAGTTAATCGAAATAATGGTTAAGGGACGGGTGAGTTTCTTAAGTTGAAATAAATTGCGTGATGATATGTATAAGAAAACTATATACAACTGCAGTTAATGTCTCCAAGGGCTAGGTCACACTAATTTATTTATTCTGGCTACCTTTAGATTATCTTACCAATTTCTGTGAAGTGCCTTTGGCCTCAAAGGTGTTTATATACCCAACGCTATCAACCCTTTCTATAGCGTGTAGTCCTTATTCACCTGTTGTGCCTGGCACCAGCCGATTCTATTAATGTCCGTGGAACATTTTTGGAGGCAAGGCGCTCAACACGTCTCAGCTCACCCCTTCAATAACGGGTGTCACGTATTCATTTATCCTCACGTTACCGCCTGATTCTCTTGTTCATTTCCGTGGTAACCGTTTGGTACAACTAAGGTGCTGGTCCTAGTATCATTTAACACAGCACCTTTAGGGTGCTGAGCTATTCTATGCCAACGCATCAGAAATTGCTCATCTTGCGCGCAACCTCGATGATCAAAGACCTACGAGGGGTTGTCACATTGTCAATATCTATTGGCAATATTCAATCATTGTTAATAACACTGACCGTGCGGGGCTGACGTTAATGGGAAACAAGACGCGGTGGTTACCACAAATGAAATATTAATAATATATCATATTAGCAATATATGTTGATCGTTTGTAAGCCTACTTAAGCATGCAATTTCGTTACATTGCTATGGCAAATTATATTCCAAGTTACATAAATCAACATAAACAAACGCACGCAAACACTCACGCATACATATAAACATACACACAGGCAAACACACACGTGTGTATGTATAACCGACTTGATCTGTATATATACCACAACTTACTCTGTACATATTTATTCTCTTGTAATCCTTGAAGATGTGGTTATACCACGAAAGCGCTCGGATTAAAAAAAAAATCCTTTCACTGTGTAGTGTTCAGCATAATTTGTGTATTCACGTATGCTTTGTGAATCTTGTGCATGCATATATATATAATATATATATAAAATATAATATATATGTATATATATATATGTATATATATACACATGTGCAGAAAAACCACTGGTACATGAGAAACGTAGTCCGAACGTTTTCGTCTATTTTAGACATCTTCAGGGAATACAGTGTGGAAGATACAGAGACATATATGTATACTACAAAAATGAAGACATTGTAAGGAACATGGAAAGTTAAATCACACAAACCCGAGTAAATCACATACAAGAAGGTACTCAGGTCAAGGTCTTGAAGTTGGACAAAATGTTACACAGGACGGGAGGAATAACATCCGACAATTTTCTTTGAGATGAAATTATCAAGCCTGTACATACCTAAACTTAGATTAATGTTTTGGTCAAAAGTGTTTTATGTGGCTTTGTTTAATAATGGTCCTTTCAGTAAAGGAATTACAAGAAGTTATTTTATTTGCATTATACCAGTCAGTTGAATGATTATGGTCCCTCACATGGACAAAAATACCACTGGACATTTGCCCACTTCTCACGCTGTATTTGTGTTGGTTAATCCTTGTCTGTATATTTTTACCAGTTTGGCCAATGTAAAAATTTTCACATTGCAGACAAGGAATGGAGTACACACCTCCTTCAGTATTATCTAGGAAATTTATTATTAGAATGTTTTTGGTAGTCCTATTGTTCTTAAATACTACATTTTTATTAAATTCCTTCAGAATTTTAGGTAGTTTTACCATGCTTTCATGAAAGGGAAGCAACATGAGGTTCTTTTTACAAAACTGATTTCTTTCCTGTGAGGTGTTATAGTAGGATTTGATGGCCATATTGTGGGATTTGTATACCAAATGCTTTTTGGGTATCTCAAGTCTGATGCTATGCTATATATCATGCTCAGCTCAGCTCATTCAAAAACTCAGGACTGCAGATTCTGTCTGTTCTAAGAAACATAGAACTGAAAACAGAAAGATTAGTTTTTTCATGGTGAGCCGAGTAGTAATGAACATAAGACTGAGTATAAGTATGTTTTCTAAAAACATCATACTTAAAATATCTTCCACTTCTGTGTAAAAAAAAATGTCTAAAAATGGTAACTTATTGTCTGTTTCAGTCAAATGGCGAGTTACATGGAAGGAACCAAATAATTCAATTTACTAAGGAAAGAGTCTAAATTATGATCCAATAGCCATATACACAAAATGGCATCCATTGCTTCCGCACAACATTATGGGGAAGAATCTTGGGCAATAATTCTCTCTCAAAGAACTCCATGTTAAAATGCAAATTATAAAGTTGATATCCTGTAGCACATTTTGGTGACAAGGAAGCGGCCAGTAGATATTTTTTATTCATAATCCATGATTGAATCTCACTATACTGTTATTAAATTCACTCCAGAGCGTTTATGACGTAGGCTTATTAGCTAACATACAATAGAACTGAGTTTTCATGAATGAAATTACGCCCTCGCCTTATGTTCCTCCAATTACATCAAGGACGGGGGTGCTGACAAAAGACTGTGTTGTTCTTTCAGCGAGCGCGTCAAAAGCTTGCCAGTATCCGTGCCAAGATTCCTCTTTTGGCCGCTCTCATAAGCACAACTTTTAGGCCAAAGCACGAGCTCATTGTGCTCTATGTTGACAGAGCACACATTCCACCACGTGCGAGCTTCTTCGGCGACCGACTCAGCAGGACAAACGTTTTTGGATTATGTGAAGAAGAGGACGCCTTTGTTGGTGAGCTGGCTCTCCGGTTTGAAAAGTCGGAAGGCGAATCTTTATATCATGCTTTCCTCTGTTTGGCAACGGACAAAAGAATACGCATACATTTGCAGCCACACACGCACACACGCGCGCGCGCGCGCGAGTGGGCGTGTGTGTATATGAGTTTTTTTCAGCCTCGTATTATAGGTAGGTTACCCACCTCAGTATAGCAGATATCACAACTTTAGAAAAGAGCAAAATAGAAGTCAGAATCATTAACCTTGCCTAATACGAAGAACTAAAGGGACATATATAAACAAGTAACCTAACTCTACAACATTTGCCAATATAATATACCAGTAAGATCGTGTCTATGTCTGTCTGCCTATCTCGGCGTGGCTGCTTTTTCACAGTGTTTCCTCGTGGTAGCCCAGCGGATACCGTCTCGAACTCATAAGCAGCTGGTCGTGAACTCGATTCCCGGGACCCACTGCGTGCTATGTTGCCCTGGTTCCCAACAGCCCTGACCAAGAGGGGAAGAGACCCAAAATCGGCCTTAAAAACCCAGCGGCTTCGTTGTGTTTTGATTCCTTGTTATGTTTCACCAAGATAAGCTGATGAACAGCCGCCACATGGAGTTTTATAAATCACAACGAGAGGAATAATGAATGTGTGATATATAAAATAACATGTAGCTAGCTGATCATCAGCATATTTTGGTGAAATATTACGAGGAATCGAAACACGATTATACAAACACAGAAAAGACATGCGACAACACAGAACATCGAGTTCATTAATGATACACGCTGAAAATTACGGCTACATGACCAAATGGGACAATTTAGAAATATTACACACTGGTATGGTAAAGATAACACGAAAGGCCGTAGAAGCAGCGTACATAAACAAAAAGTGAATGACCAATCACAGGAAAGGATTTATCGAAACGCAGCAGGATTGGTCATCATAAACACTCGGAAAGGATTAAATTACCCAGCAAGATGACCCAAATGAGTATATATCTGCTGTACGATATTTTGCCTGTATCATACACTCTGAACAAGACTGTGGAAACGTAAGAGAATAAAAGTTCTTAAGCAACATCCTGGATTTTTCTCTACACCTTTCTCCTCATATATATATATATAATGTATATATATATATATATATATATATATATATATATATATATATATATATATATATATATATATATATAAATGATAATTTTTATGACAGTTGTATGGAGGACACGAACTCACTGCTTTCGGCCAACCGTAAGATTACCTTCACAGAGATATTAATATTATGGGTGGCCGAAAGCAGTGGGTAATAGTCCTGCATGCGACAGTCGTAAAAATAATCAAATTAATGTCGCTGTTACTGGTGAATTTCTCTCATATATATATATATATATATATATATATATATATATATATGTATGTATATATATATGTGTGTGTGTGTGTGTGTGTGTGTGTGTGTTTGTGCGTGTGTGTGTGTGTGTGTGTGTGTGTGTGTGTGTGTGTGTGTGTGTGTGTGTGTGTGTGTGTGTGTGTGTGTGTGTGTGTGTGTGTGTGTGTGTGTGTGTGTGTGTGTGTGTGTGTGTGTGTGTGTGTGTGTGTGTGTGTGTGTGTGTGTGTGTGTGTACATGTATTTATTAAATCATCAGAGACAAATAATGGTAGTCATGGAATTCGTAAATAAGAATTATACGTCATTCGTTGTTTATTTTTCTACTGTAAACCGATTGACTTTTTAATTTTGATTATTTTTCATTGGGAGATGTGTCTACTCTAAAGAAAATACTTCCAGTGAATATTGGTTGAATACAAATCAAAAAAGTTTTCAATCATTTGAAAATATAATGTTGAGTGCAGGGAAAATTGTCTTCGATGAACTTGCATGCCACGATCTCTCACAGAGACAGTGAGAGCTAAAGAAGCTATATCGACATTTCTGCTCTACCATAATGTATGTCCAAAGTTAGATTAGGTTAGACAAAATTAGATTAGGTTAGTTAAGTTAATTATCGTCTTTAAGCCCACAAAGGAAGACAAAAACGGTGTGCGCTCTCGGTAATAATAAGTTTTATTAATTAAGAAGTTGAATAACGCTATCATTATTTGCTATAGTCTTCTCTTGAGGATAGCTTTTCTTAAAAAGAAAAGAAAAAAAGTTCTTGTAATTGCAAAGTAGATTACCATCCAATATTCTATTTTCAACGATTATTTTTTTAAAATGAAATAATTTACACTTTCTTCCCATTCCTTCTTTCTCCTCGG
>NC_134784.1:21564475-21566975 GCF_046742065.1 Oratosquilla oratoria
TTAATTCTTCGCCATATGGGCTTTCAGCAGCGCATGATTATCCGCTAGGGTAGGGACGATTGTAAACTGCAGTCCGTATATGCTTACTGTACCCTCATCTACACCCTATTTCACGACGTGAATTAATTTTGTCTTGCCTATATAGAGGTGAGGGTAAATCAGCTTCTGCTCTCAGGTCCTGTTACAAATGAAGAAAGAGCATGCCGATAGAAGGACTTTTGGTCCATAACTAGGTCGGATACAGAAAAAATTATAGATAATAAACACAGAAAAATATCAATAATTTATAACTAATGAATAAATAGATAAATAATACAAAAACATAAATTATAAGTAAATAGATGAAACAGAAAAAATGGCAAGCATTACAGCATATTGGTTAGGTATTTATCTAAATGAATCTTACAACTGCCTCTACAGGAAGTTTATTCCATTCATTTACTACACGATTGGCGAGGCCGTTTCTACCCACTTAGACGTGCAGTGACTGTTTCTGGCCAGCGTAGTGGATGGCCCCTTATCCACATGAAGCTAAGATAAAAATAAAAACAAATGTGGAGTGGTGAAGGGTTGGTGCATGCCAATATTTAATATCAATCAACTTTTGCCATTAAAAGCTATATCCAATCAAAAAGCCAATAATTTTGGCCTACACTCATTTCAGCTAAGTTTATATTTTGTAAAAGGATATATGAAAAGTATGAGGTGACGAAAAATCTGATATATCAAAGTTCATCACATAATTTCGTGATGATGTATTTCAATTGGTCATATCATGTAATTCACTGTGTCACAGATTCCCACCATTTTGCTTGCGAGCACATCTATGCTCATTCACTTGCCTTAGAACATCACGTGTTTGGAGGCCCAGTTCCTACAAAGAGCTGAAAGCTCGTAATATGAGATTTTCCATTAATGAGTAACTTTTAGTATATAATAAAAAGTAACCCCGTTACATAATATTTATTTGCAAGTTTTCTGTTAAAAACAAGGTGGCCTTTAAAATGAGCCTTACTAATTGGATTATTTCATAATGTTGAATTGTAATAATTTGGCAATTAGCCAGAAAAAGTCAACACCTCGCCAGCTTAAAAAGGTCTAGAGTATTCCTTGTTAAATGCAAAAACTTGTTCAGCCAATCAGAAGGACACAAATGTTTCGCCTTGTTAATTTTCTCGACGATAGAGTGAAGTTAAAAAAAATGAGATTCTACGAAAATAGTTGAAGTAACCTGGGAAAAGGCCAAAATAAGAAGGTAGTTACCTCGCAGTAAAGAACACAAGAACATAGGAATGAAGGAGACTGCAAGGGACCATAAGGCCTACACTGGACAGTTCCGTATCCATCACCACCTGTTATCCCCATCCATAAAGTTGTATAATCGTTTCTTAAAACAACTGATAGTTTCAGCGCTTACTACATAGTTACTAAGTTTATTCCATTCGTCGACCACCCTATTAGTAAACCAAATCATACCTGTTTTTTTAAATCTAAATTTGTCCAGTTTATAACCATTACTGCGAGTCCTGCCCTAGTTGTTTTAATATGATAACCTTGTTTGCCTCACCCTTGTTAAAGCCTTTGATCCACTTGAACACCTCAATTATATCACCCCGCACTTGTTTATTTAATATATATATATATACATATATATATATACTGTATATATATATATATATATATATTGCAGTAATTCACAAGGCACACGTGAAAATAATATGCAGGAAAAAAACCCACTGGGAAATAAGAAGCTTAGTCCGAACGTTTTCGTCTATTTAAGACGTCTTAAATAGACGAAAACGTTCGGACTAAGCTTCTTATTTCCCAGTGGTTTTTTCCTGCATATATGTATATATATATATGTATATATATATTTATATATGTGTATACATATATATATTTATATATATATATCGCTTGCTCCTGAATTCAACGAAGCTTGTACTTCTTCATGTATATGTATATATATATATATATATATATATATATGTATGTATGTATGTATGTATGTATATATAGTCTACTAGTCAAATGAAATATTATATGTTAGATTTTAACGAAAAAAAATCCTGGCGTACAACGGTGGTATAACACTTTATTTCATATCTAGAAAAATAATCTAATAATGTTTTTTATATCTTAAATAGCTTAATCTACTCACACAGTAGATATAATAGTTTTGATATTTAGTAATATATAAGATCGTCGGATTTATTCTTATTTTCATAATATTTTCTATTGCTATCGAAACCCAGCATTAATCATTCTAACAACAAATAATTAAGTCAAAGTATATATTTATTTCAAATGATGTGTTCCCCGTGCATCATATCATTTGATAATAAACAATAATCAAGTTAATTATTTGAGAAGTAATGAATTTAGGTCATCCTTATCGAGGACAACGAGAGATGAATGGAATTTCATATAACCTTGTAATTAGATTTCAATATTATATTCCCAAAAACGAACCCGTCCCATCCTGATCCACGTATGGTAA
>NC_134784.1:21571975-21576975 GCF_046742065.1 Oratosquilla oratoria
GATCTCCACTTATTACAGAAACCTAACTTTAGTCTAATACATCAATTGCGTCAAAGTCTCTAGTCTAGGTTTGAAAGGGAAGCGTTTGTTGTATCTTCATTTCGAATCTAGAAGTATATTGGATTATATTAGGTTAGATGTAAATTTCCCCAAGAACCTAAAGTAATTTGCAGGCACATACTCGAACGCACACACATACACACACACACACACACACACACACACACACACACACACACACACACACACACACACACACACACACACACACACACACACACACACACACACACACACGCATGCATGCATATTTTTGACTCACACAAGAACATAAGAATGAAGGAGAACGCTAGAAACCAGAGAGGCTGCACTAGGCAGTTCCATGTCCATTACCACATATCACCCCCATCCATAAAGCTGTCTAACCTTTTCTAAAAGCAGCCAGTAGTTTCAGACCTTGCTATTGGTTACTTTATCAGTTGCATAAATGTACGCTCACACGCACACATGTACACACGTACGTACACACACACGCATACACACTCGCATGCATACGCTCACGATGGTTCACATACACTCACGCATGAAAGCACGTAAGAACACACCCACGCACGCACGTACGTACGTAAGCACGCAATTTGCGCATGCTCACATGCACGCACGCACGCACGCGCGTTGGCACGCAGTGGTTAGAGTTCCCGGTCGCCACTACGGCAGTCCGGGTTCGAATCCCGCCCAGGGCTGAAATGTTTTCAGTATCGCTACGCTGCAAGTCGTTACTCCAGTTCTCGTGGGTGGGGAGTTGTGTGTGTGTGTGTGTGTGTGTGTGTGTGTGTGTGTGTGTGTGTGTGTGTGTGTGTGTGTGTGTGTGTGTGTGTGTGTGTGTGTGTGTGTGTGTGTGTGTGTGTGTGTGTGTGTGTGTGTGTGTGTGTGTGCGTGTGCGTGTAAGGTCACAGCATTACCCATAGATCGGTCATGTATGAGCTCTGAGATCTCTTCCGGGAGGGAAATAGCTGTCGATCATGAGTCCAACACGTGATCCAAGACCATGGTGAATCACGCTCATCCGCAGACGGATACTGGTACGGATTTTCGCAAGAATGCGAGAATGCGCGGGCGCATTCTCGCAAGAACGCACGAATGCGCTCACGCGCAATGTGAATAACGCGACTACATTAAGCCTCTATGCCGTGTGTTGTCGAGGTTCCGAAGCGGTCTCGAGATCAAAGTCCGGCCGGGGGAATCAATATGGACACTGGTACGGATTTTCGCAAGAATGCGCGAATGCGCGGACGCATTCTCGCAAGAATTCACGAATGCGCTCAGGCGCAATGTGAATAACGCGACTACATTAAACCTCTTTGCCGTGTGTTGCCGAGGTTCCGAAGCGGTCTCGAGATCAAAGTCTGGCCGGAGGAATCAAAATGCTTCTTGCAAACTCGCGAGCCCGGCGGCCGGAAGCCTCCGGGAGGAACCTAATCTTCCGGAGAAGGTGGGGGGGGGGGGTGAGTCCGGCTGAAAAGACTTCCAATATGAAAGTTTGCATCTGCGGCTGCTTCCCTTTGTGCGAAGTCTCAGTTTCCCGGAACAAATATTTGGGAATTTGGCTTAGATGTGTGCATTTGATATGAGAAGACATGAGGAGTGTAGTAATGCGTGAGTGATCTTCAGTGGTCATGTAATAAGGACAGCAGAAGTTTTTTTTTTTTTTTTTTTTTTTTTTTTAGCCTTACTGTACGTCTGCAGCGACAAGTTCAATTTACGAGTAAATCTTATTTTGTTAGCAAAAAAAAACAAAAAAACAATATTTGTGCATCACGTAAATGGACCTCAATAGATAAAGATAAACTTTTTCTAACTCTTCATTTTTACAGAGATGAGACGTGCTTTGATATCATATATCTCCTAATGTCACTTTACCGAGAATAATTTGAAAAAATTATTTGGCCTGCCTCTCTGTCCGCTAGTCAGCCCATTACACCATATAAGGCAACGCTTTCCAACAAGGACCATTTGCAACTCGTTAGGTATATCCTTGCGAGGGGACGTGATGTGTTACATTTTCTATTTTGCGTGTTTAGACTGTAATATTACATCAGATTTCTCGTAAAATATTTATATGCGCATAAATTTGCCACTAGGAAGGTGTGGCCGTTGTGGATGATTTAAGGGTACAAACGGACAAACATGGATAAAGAGAATGATAGTTTTAGTAGTGGTTAAATATACATATACATAAACACTATCCTGAATGTATTCACAGACGTTTTATTGACATTTATATGTCTGTTTATATGCGTGCGAGCACAAGAGTTTTCTTAATTGCACTTACATAATTGTAATGTACAGAATTAGAGCTAGGTCATTGTAGTATAAATGTCCATTTTCTTTTTCATGTTGTTCCTCAAAACATTGCATATATGCAGTGTGTGTTTGAGTTTATGTGTGCATCATTGTATGAACGTGTGTGTGTATGTGCTGCATGTGTGTTTGTGTGCATACACACACATACACACAGACAGACAGGCAGACACATACAAACACACACGCAAACACACAGCACATGCGCACACACACACACACACATACACACACACACACACATACACACACAGCGCATATAATTTGCATAGTTTCCGACAATCACCCCGGGGATCGAACCGAGGTCTTGCTCGTTGCTAAACCAAAGCCGTATTGACTGAGCTGTTGGAGCTACAAAAGCTCTCCAACTTGGAACTGAACTAACTCCCAAATATTCTAGATATCCTACTGAATGCCGTCATGAACTACATTCACAGAGAATCCGAGATCAACTCTAGACCAATCAACAAGGCTGAAATGAAACCTTTATGGGCTTTGGACGTTGTAAATACCTATAGAAAATAATTTCCGACGATCGACCCCGGGGGCTCGAACCAAGGTCATGCTCATTGCTAAACAAAGGCTTTATCGTTTGAGACATGGATAAGGCTTGGACAGTAAATACTTTTGTAAACGTGTGCTATGCGTTTGGTATGGTATGATGCGTTTGGTATGTGTGAATATACAGAAGTATCTTCGCTTATGTATTATTCATAAGTTCATTCCATATGATAGCATAACTTTGTGTTTAATTAAATTCGTATGTAGATATATACAATTGTGTTGTTGTTGTTGTTGTTGTTGTTGTTGTTGTTGTTGTTGTTGTTGTTGTTGTTGTTGTTGTTGTTGTTCGCCATTCGAGTCGAAGATGGCCATGACAATGCCCTCTTTTTTGTATACAATTGTATTTATGCATATAATTGTACATATGCATTTCTATATACAATTGTATATATGCATGTAATACAGTTATTGTGTTTATAGGACAGAGGACAGAGATACAAGATAAAGAGATAAAAGCAAAAAGTCTGCAGATAGAGATGGTTGGACTCGAGGCAAAAAAAAATTTGGAAGTGAAAAAGTTCTTAAGAATCTCTGAGTGGAGGCTCTCGATTGGAAGCTCGTCTTCCAGTGCGCCATTCTTCTTTCCCAAAACTTTGAAATTCTTTGCCCTTCCCCTCCACCGGTCCACCAAACCCCAAGCAAATGAAGAAGAAGAAAAAAAAATCCTTAGGCCCCTTTCACACTAGGAAACTAGTGACCGTCACTAGTGGCGGTCTCGGGTAACTGCAAGCAACCAGTGACTGTCACCGAGTTGTGGAATCCTTTCTTATCATCACATTAGTCGAAAGAATGGTATCAATGGAGGAGGTTCCCCTCCACCGGTCCACCAAACCCCAAGCAAATGAAGAAGAAGAAAAAATCTTTATACCCCTGTCACGCTAGGAAACTAGTGACCGTCACTAGTGGCAGTCACTAGTTGCCTAGTGTGAAAGTCTCGGGCAACTGCAAGCAACCAGTGACTGTCACCGAGTTGTGGAATCCTTTCTCATCATCACATTAGTCGAAAGAATGGCATCAATGGAGGAGGTGCTTCTGTTGGCTTTGCTGGTCAAAAAAATAAGAGACGGTCGGTGACGGCAACTACCAGTAACGGTCACTTGTTACCGGAGCGGGCAACAGCCATAGCCTGTTGCGCAACCGGGCAACCGCAGTGACGTAGTGTGAAAGGCTGAATTTAAAATAATGGTAGGCAACTAGTGACGGTCACTAGTTGCCTAGTGTGAAAGGGGCCTTTCTGTCCCACCTTGATATATAAATTTTTATAAGTTACTAATTTATATTTTTTATGACAGTCGCATGTAGGATTCGAACCCACTGCTTTCGGTCACCCTTAAGATTACCTTCACAGAGCCTTTCCCACTCGCTGCCTAAGGGGATGATATACACACAGTACAATGTGACACTTTATATTTTTTATTTTATCAAAAACTCAAACAATCTTCCTTTTGAAGAGATAAAGTCTAGATTCACCGAGACCTTGTATACTGTCCAGAAGACCCAGGTCATGTTAAGAGTTTGATATCTAATTACTCATGCACATATGTAACCCGTTCAGTAGGTATACTAATGATGTATAATGCATACAATGGTGACAATTACGAGTTCTCCTACAGCTTAGTCAGCAATTATGGTAATTCTCAGCAGCCTAAGAGGGGATTTAAATGGTCTAACGGTTCGTCGAACGCGGTTCGACAGACACGTGTTTAAAGTGATGTGTGAACGTGTGAACGGGGTATTTGGGGCTTAACCAATGTGTTCGATAACCAAATTCCCCGTTCATATGTTCACACATCACTTTAAACAGGCGGACACCACACACACGAACTTAATGTTTCTTAACCTTTTCCAATGTAAACACAATCTTTTAAATTCGATCACTTTTCATGACCATTATGGTGCACTCCCGTCGCGCAATCTCAATATGAGGGATCATAACGTTAAGCCTTGATTTACAATGTTGCACTACATAGGTTGAGTGTGTCTGTAGACCAGTAGATTACATCCGGAGATGCAAGGATGCCTTCTTCTGTATTGAGTTCTGTGCATTATGGACATATATATCATCATATATTATG
>NC_134784.1:21581975-21584475 GCF_046742065.1 Oratosquilla oratoria
GACGAGGAAAAGAAAGAAAAGAAGACAATAAGAAAACGTTTTGTATGGGAGGAAAGAGGGAGAATAGGGAAAGAAAGACGAGGAAAGGAAAGAAAAGAACACAAGAAATAAGAAAACATTTTGTATGGGAGGAAAGAGGTAGGATAGGGAAAGGAAGACGGGGAAAGGAAAGAAAAGAAAAATAAGAAAAAAATTATGGGAGGAAAGAGGAAGGATAAGGGAAAAAACGAGGAAAGGAAAGAAAAGAAAACAAGATATATGAAAACATTTTGTATGGGAGGAAAGAGGGAGAATAGGGAAAGAAAGACAAGGAAAGGAAAAGAAAGAAAACAAGAAATAAGAAAACATTTTTGTATGGGAGGAAAGAGGGAGAATAGGGAAAGGAAGACGAGGAAAGGAAAGAAAAGAAAAAGAAATAAGAACATTTTGTATGGAAGGAAAGAGGAAGGATAGGGAAAGGAAGACGAGGAAAGGAAAGAAAAGAAAACAAGAAATAAGAAAATATTTTGTATGGGAGGAAAGAGGGAGAATAGGGATAGTAAGACGAGGAAAGGAAAGAAAAGAAAACAAGAAATAAGAACATTTTGTATGGGAGGAAAGAGGGAGAATAGGGAAAGGAAGACGAGGAAAGGAAAGAAAAGAAAATAAGAAATAAGAACATTTTGTATGGGAGGAAAGAGGGAGAATAAGGAAAGAAAGACGAGGAAAGGAAAGAAAAGAAAAAGATAAGAACATTTTATATGGGAGGAAAGAGGGAGAATAGGGAAAGGAAGACGAGGAAATGAAAGAAAAGAAAAAGAAATAGCAAAACAATTTGTATGGGAGGAAAGAGGGAGAATAGGGAAAGAAAGACGAGGAAAGGAAAGGAAAGAAAACAAGAAATGAGAAAACAATTTGTATGGGAGGAAAGAGGTAGGATAAGGAAAGGAAGACGAGGAAAGGAAAGAAAAGAAAAAGATAAGAACATTTGATATGGGAGGAAAGAGGGAGAGTAGGGAAAGACGAGGAAAGGAAAGAAAAGAAAATAAGAAATAATAAAACATTTTGTATAGGAGGAAAGAGGGAGAATAGGGATAGAAAGACGAGGAAAGGAGAGAAAAGAAAACAAGAAATAAGAACATTTTGTATGGGAGGAAAGAGAACGAAAGACGAGGAAAGGAAAGAAAAGAAAACAAGAAATAAGAAAACATTTTGTATGGGAGGAAAGAGGGAGAATAGGGAAAGACGAGGAAAGGAAAGAAAAGAAAACAAGAAATAAGAAAAAACTGTATGGGAGGAAAAAGGGAGAATAGGGAAAGAAAGACGAGGAAAGGAAAGAAAAGAAAACAAGAAATAAGGAAAAAAACTGTATGGGAGGAAATAGGGAGGGAAAGGAAGACGAGGAAAGTAAAGGGAAGGAAATAGAGAGGAAAGAAGAAGAAGGCTGAACAATTTCGTTGTCGACGGAAGTCATCAGTGGTGTCGCCAGCTGTCAAGACGACCCTTGTTTGGTTCCAAGTATACATGATGACCAATTACACAGTTCATTTCACCTAATTGCCCCCTGCCAACCACTTATATGCACAAAGACATAAAGACAGGCGGGCGCATGCAGACATACACACACACACACGCTCACACACACATATATATGTATGTATGCAGAGACCACTAGGAAGAGGTAAAACACACGGAGTCCGAGCGCTTTCGTGATATATTCATATTATCAAGGAATACAGAAAAGTGAGTACAAGTGAGTTGAGATACAGAAGATCACTTTCGTGTATTCCTTGATAAGATGAATATATCACGAAAGCGCTCGGACTCCCTGTGTTTTTCCTCTTCCTAGTGGACTCCGCATATTTGTGATTCACTTGTGACTTGTAAAATTTCCACATACATTCATATGTATGTATGAATGTACGTATGTATTTGTATTTGCTGACTTCATCGATTTCTTGATAATGTCAATATATCACGAAAGTGCTTGGACTCCGTGTGTTTTTTCCTCTTCCTAGTGGACTCTGCATATTTGTGATTCGCGTGTGAATTGTGGAATTTGTACATACATATGTATGTATGAATGTACGTATGTATTTATATTTGCTGATCGTATGCAATCCTTGACGTGAATATATCACGAAAGCGCTCGGACTCCGTGTGTTTTTTCCTCTTCCTATTGAAAACATTTCAGATTCACGTGTGCCTTGTGAAATTTGTACATACATTCACATGTATGTATGAGTGTGCGTATGTATATATATTTGCTGACCGTATGGATATCTGATAGCATGAATTCTAGTGACACCCCTACGGATCAGGGGCACGTAGCTTGATTTCATGATTAATTAACCTCTGTTCTCTTTCATTCTGATTCTTTCTTTAAACATCTCCTCTGTCTTTATGATTCCCCGTTTACTGTCTCCAAGAATGGTAGCGCTTGTTATTGCAGAGAAAATAGTAAATGTTACTACTGCTTCTCTCTCTCTCTCTCTCTCTCTTTCTCTCTCTCTCTCTCTCT
>NC_134784.1:21589475-21634475 GCF_046742065.1 Oratosquilla oratoria
ATCACAGCTGTGTCCAAAATGTGCTCTGTTACAACGAACTCGGTACATGAAAAAACAATGAAACAAAATATAAAGCAACCTAAGCTCCTCAACAGAATATTTACGAAAACATAATTAATTTCTTAGCTTAAACAATTGCCTTGTGAATTCCGGCCTCCATTTTTTTTAACCATTCCACTTACGCACTTAGCCGAGTATTGCGCTTGAATGATCCTTTCTGACGAGAGAGATGGGACTTAGTATTGGAACTGTACGATTCTTACTGACATATCGGTCCGAACGGCGCAAGCCATGGCGTTGGAACTATGGTCCAACATTCCTCAGGTTTCTGCACTTTGCAAAGTCCAGGAGCATTTGAATGTTGGTATTCACAGTGCCGGAGCAAAGTGCATCTCATAACCGTCTCTGTCAGCGTCATTTTATTGCGTTTTGTGGCCCTACGGCGAGTTGAACAATCTCACTTCGAGTGAACAAACCCTCCGATTGAACACCTAAAGGTTTACAAGAGCTTACCACATGTCCCAACTCTCATAGCACACCGGGTAAAGGTGATGTCCTCGGACACAGCAAGATGTAATTATTTACCAGAAGTCTGATGTATTGTTCGTGAAAATTAATTAACCCCGAACATATACCAGTGACTACCGCTTGTCACGATTCAATTGCAATTGCAGATAGAATAAAGCTGATGTATTCGTGCGGAGGAATAAACCACTCATTGACTGATCGTAACCCCATTTGGTCCATACGAGCTCTTTCAAACCAAACCAAGTTGCCTAACATTAAGTAGAACAAATCTACAAGTAAGATATCGTTATCCTTCATCTACCCCAAAATTATATAAATTCGTCCATCACTCGCCAGAAAAAGATACGTAAAGGGTACCCCCCCGCTGTGAATTGGTTCATTATATTTTTCCACTAAAACATTTACAGGCATAGATGTAATTATCATCAATAATAATAGTCTCGGTACTCCTTTGTTTTCTCTTGCCCACTGCGCTCTCTCCCCCTCTCTCTCTCTCTCTCTCTCTCTCTCTCTCTCTCTCTCTCTCTCTCTCTCTCTCTCTCTCTCTCTCTCTCTCAATTTCTCTCTATCTCTCTCTACTTCTCTTTTTTTCTTTCTCTTTTAAGTAGTTTACTCTAAGGGTCTCTATATATTCTGTCCTCTTCCTCTTTCTCCATCTGTCCTCCACTTTCAACTTACCTTCCACCAAAAAATGATCTGGCAATCCTTTACTCTCTCTCCTTAGAACAATTGCATCCAGAACTCCTACCCCTCTCCTGGTTATCACTGTGTGGTCCATTAAAGCCCTATCTACCAGCCTACCATCCACCACTCTTTTCCATGTATACTTATGCTTGACTTTCTTCCTAAACACTGTATTTGCTGTCATCAACTCTCTAGACACATCTCCATCATCATCTCTCCACTGTTTTTTTTTTTTTCTTTTTTGAACTACAGACTTCCTAACCACTCCGTCTGTTGGTTCGTCCTCTAACCGGGCATAGAGATCTCCCAATACCACTACTTTGACATTTCACCCTAAACCTTCTATGCACTCATTTAAACGTATCCAAAAAGCCTTCCTTTCCTCTACACTCTTGTCACTACCAGGCTCATATGCGCTTACAAAGACCCACATTTCCCTTCCTAGTTTCACCTTCATCCACATTAACCTTGAAGAACTATATATATATATATATATATATATATATATATATATATATATATATATATATATATATATATATATAAATAGAATTGACAGTGATGGCGATGTCAACCAAATCATTCCGACAGTCGTCCCCGAACTCGAACCTAGGTCTTGCATGATGCAGAGACGACGCTCTACCGACTGAGCTAGAGAGACTTAAAATTCTCCAAACGGGGACGACTGCCGGAATTATATATATACATATATGTATATACATATATATATATATATATATATATATATATATATGTATATATATATGTATATATATATGTATATATATATAAATATATATATATATATATATATACTACCCACCATTACCCCGTTCCTAACCCTCTCGCCTCTTTCCCTCACCCACGCCTCCAACGGCTCAACCGCTGGCGTATTTTGCGCCAGGGGGAATAATGGAGTGAAATATTGCGAGTGTTGCCTTATCTTAAAGCCTTGTCAGGACCTGAATGGCCGGCCGCATTTTTCATCCTGGGGCCCCGGAGGTGTATTGTGTCCGGAACGAGGCCCAGACCTCCTTCCAATTTGAAATGATCACCACTGAGCCCAAAGATGTCGAGGCTTTTCAATAAAGTATTAAAAATCTTCCTCCTCACCGTTTTTTGTGGGTGGGAAGTTTGCCTCTAGGCATCTGCGATGCATCTTTGCAAAATATCAAGTTTAACGGCAAGCGAGTTTTTAACGATTGTGTGTGTGTGTGTGTGTGTGTGTGTGTGTGTGTGTGTGTGTGTGTGTGTGTGTGTGTGTGTGTGTGTGTGTGTGTGTGTGTGTGTGTGTGTGCGTGCGTGTGTGTGTGTGCGTTTCTACTTAATTCTATTCATATAAATGTAATTTACAGCAAGTGGGCTAAATTTGTGTTTTTGTTTTTTCCCTCTTTTCCTCCAGCTTTTATAACTTCTCTTAAATTTAATGATGGATTTAATATATCCATTTAGAGAAACTGTTTCTTGAACCTTTTTAAACATTATTTATCTGTTTTAAACATTTCCTTTAATCAACTTTACACAACTGTCAATTTCCTCTTTATTTTCTCTCTTTCAGTGATGCTAGATTGAATTCCCTCCCCCTAGTCATTGTTCAGCGTTTTATAATATATTTATGCATTTATCTTCATTTCTGAGAGCCAATCTGGTCACTGATGTTTGTATTCAGTATCTTTCTCATTATGTGCAGACCACACCACCAAAACTAATTTCAATCTAGGAACTATTAGACATTCTATGCTTTTAATGTCCTCATTCTTGGAATGAAAACCTATTTCTACGATCATTAATAGCATATTTTGCACACACAATTTTGCTGGTGTGCTTTTCAGGCGACTAGATAATTGTGATCTGCACTCCCTTTCAAGATCTTTTTCTGTTGTTTTGTTTTCATGTTTGGATCACTTCCATTGAGAGCCTTTTGAGCTTTTATGCGTGTCCAATACTTTGTTTGCTTGTTTTTCACCATTAAACTTTACTTTCTGTGATTAACTCAATATATATATATATAAATATATATATATATATATATATATATATTTAATCAGAAATGTATATATATGTAAATGTATGTATGTATGTATGCAAAGTAGACCACTTCGAAAAAAGAAATTAACGAAGCAGAGCGCTTTCGTATATTACATCCAGTGCAAAAAGTATGTATGTATGTATGTATGTATGTATGTATTTATGCATGCATGTACGTATGTATGTATGCATGTACGTATGTATGTACGTGTCTGTGTGTGGTGTGTGTGTGTGTGTGTGTGTGTGTGTGTGTGTGTGTGTGTGTGTGTGTGTGTGTGTGTGTGTGTGTGTGTGTGTGTGTGTGTTTATGTGTGTGCTACTTAAGTCTTGTGTTGAGTCAGACTAGAGCGTCTTCTATTCCTCTCATGATCTTTTTATCATCTACAAATATGTAAGTACTATCCATCATATCACTTGGAAGAAGAAAAAATTAGGAGCCTACGCCCTGAAGCTGAGCGTTCCGATACAGGTCTTTGACATCTTCAGGTGGAAAGAAAAACCTGGTAGAAAAGTGTATAAAAAGGTAATTAAACCATAAGAAAACCATATTTTTGGTCATTCAATATTTGTTTATTTCAAGGCAAATGCAGAATGAAAACATAATCTTCACTGACTTTCTGCATGCTATAAGTCTCTGTATAAAAAGATCATTAAACCATAAGAAAAGCCAATTTTTGGTCATTCAATATTTATTTGTTTCAAGGCAAATACAAAATGAAAAAAAAAACAATCTTCACTGACTTTCAGCATGCCATAAGTTTGTGTATAAAAAGATCATTAAACCATAAGATAACCCTGTTTTTGGTCATTCAATATTTGTTTATTTCAAGGCAAATGCAGAATGAAAACATAATCTTCACTGACTTTCTGCATGCTATAAGTCTCTGTATAAAAAGATAATTAAACCATAAGAAAACCATATTTTTGGCCATTCAATATTCATTTGTTTCAAGGCAAATGCAAAATGAAAACACAATCTTTTTCTGCATGCCATAAGTTTGTGTATAAAAAGATCATTAAACCATAGGAAAACCATATTTTTGGTCATTCAATATTTATTTGTTTCAAGGCAAATACAGAATAAAAACACAATCTTCACTGACTTTCTGCATGCCATAAGTTTGTGTATAAAAAGATCATTAAACCATAAGATAACCCTATTTTTGGTCATTCAGTATTTGTTTATTTCAAGGCAAATGCAGAATGAAAACACAATCTTCACTGACTTTATGCATGCCTTGTAAAATGTTTATTCATATCTTTCTTCCGACCTCGTGACCTAATTGTGAAACTCCTTGTCATGTTTCCACTCAGGCTGTTATCGTCCAAGGTACAACCGTGGCTTTTTCGCAGGAGATTTCAACGCCACGGTGACCGTGACGACAGTCCAGTTAACAAAGGTCCTTGTAAACACTTGAAAAATGGGAATTTGTTTCAAATTGTTAAAAACGAACACATTAGAAAACACATCGCATGCGGAGAAAAAACGTTAGATTCAACTTACTCCGTAAGACTTGAAACTCATAGGAATTACGTAAGACTTACGCAAAAAAAAACATAGCACTTGAAAGGTATGTGTATATTTAGAGTCAGATCCAGATACATGACAGATAAGACTTCCTGGACAGGGAAACGGTGGAGATTAGGGAAACTTTTAATGATATCTGTATTTTCAACAAGTATTCCAAGCTACAAAATCCTCTGTGAGGGGCACCGTTCAAGCCGCCTGATAAGGGGAGTTTGCATCGTTAAACCGAATTATCATAATTTCTCTTATCAAAGTTGTTTGGTATTTCTGTCTCATTTAAGTTGTTCTTGAAGGTTCCCCTAGAGCTCAGACACAAAACTCCAAAAATCTCCTTCTAGTTAATATTAAATAATTCTATTCAGTTTAGGGGAACTTCTGCATCATTAGAAAGGCTAAGAAGGATTCCTCTGGGATCAGAAGGTTTATGAAGACTTTCAGTCACTGTCTCGAATCCTATCGAAACCACAGACGCTCCAAACTAATGAATCCAACGCGAAGGGCGAATTCATCTCGCTCTCATTATGTAGCGACGCTCCAATTGCGTCTCGGCTCCAAACTGCACATGACCGATTGCCCTCCACAACCATCTGGCCCGCGGTCACAAACAATCATATTTTACGAAGCCGCGAGGGAGACTCTTTCCTTTGTCCACCAGTTCACCCGTCATCGGCCCTGAGTACAGGATTTATGGTGTCGCAGGAAGACAAGGGAGAGAAGGAGGGCATATAGGAACTAAGGAATGAGAAGAATGAGTAGGAGGAGGAAAAAGAGGAGGAGAAGAACGAAAGGAGGGCATATAGGAACTACGGAAGGAGGAGAATAAGAAGGAGGAGGTAAAAGAGTAGGAGGAGAGGAACGAAAAGGAGGAAGGAGAGGAGGAGGGCATATAGGAACTTAGGAAGGAGGAGAATGAGTAGGGGGAGGAAAAAGAACAGGAGGAGAAGAACGAAAAGGTGGAAGGAGAGGAGGAGGGCATATAAGAAATAAGGAAGGAGGAGAATGAGTAGGAGGAAAAAGAGTAGGAGGAGAAGAACGAGAAGGTGGAAGGAGAGGAGGAGGGCATATAGGAACTAAGGAAGGAGGAGAATGAGTAGGAGGAGGAAAAATTCAGGGGAAGAATGAAAAGGTGATAGGGCAGGAGAAGAGGGAAAGGCAAAGTGAAGGAGGAGGAAGAGAAAGAGTAGGTAGAGGAACTAGAGATTGAGTAGAAGATGCAGGAGGAACATTGGTAAAAGAAAGGAGAGCAGTGAGTAGAGAGGAGTGGAAAATGTTAAAGAAGAGGTCATCTAAAGAGTTGAAGAGAGCATCTATTATGATGCCGAAGATCCGTGGGTAGCTGTGGAAGACATTGACCTATATATGTCGACAAAGTTAATTTCATTTTTCTACGTCTCTTTTATAGTCCTCACCTATGAATTTTGATGGAATAGCCTTTTTATCCTCTTCAAATGAGCCGTGCAAACTAATAAGAAAAATTAACTACAATATAATCATATCAAATGCACGTAGTAACAAAGACATCTCTTAGGCTCTTTCTTGTGATATTCCTTTGCCACCCTCCATTGAAGCTCAACATATCCATCTCTAGCAACCTTATTATTATACACCCTCCATTAAAGCTCAAAGACCCCATCCCTCACAGGCTTATTACTACTCTTTGTGTTATCACTACGCTTGTTCCACAGTTCATATGCATAATTTACACTTTTGAGTTCTACACTTTTGAGTTCTCAGTTGCAGTACCTCTCAAAGAGGAACTTTTCAATCTTGTGAGGTTTAGTGAGGGGTTTACGAGCGTGAAAGAATGAATAGACGCTACATAGTAGTACTTACTTCCAGGTGGTAAGCTGTGAATGCTATCTGGAGCTCGGACGTACACACTTTTCCTTATAAAATCGCCAACTTATGTAAACACAATGACGAAATTTATTTCGTCATATTTGCATTTTTTCATTTTTTTTTCGTTGAAGCTGTTTTTTTTTATGTTTTATAATTATTATCATTCTCTCCTACCTTTAAACCCAGACCTTAGATTCAACCTGCTTTCTAATTCGACTTTTATTTTTATTAACGTAATTCCCCACTCTCTCTACCAAATACCAAGTTATTATACCAGTCCAGACAAAATGTCTGACCTCTAGAGGGGTCTGTTTTCCCTGTTTTCAATGAGGAGATATCTGTACCAAATATTAAGGTCAAAACTTTGCATTAGTAGTTAGCATAACTGTTGTACACCATGTAAGATCTGTATTTACATCTCGCTGATTAGTTATCACATAACAATGACGGATGAAAGCAAAATATGAAAACGGTTCACTTACATCCGATTACAAGTCTTAAGTCATCCTAGGTTCCTGTAAACTTTGTTTTTCATCCATTCGTACGACCAACACCAGTTCCAAAAGTCACAAAACAATACACATGTAAGACTTCTTAGGTGAATCTGTATGAAAAATTGACATCAACTGTTATGAAATTCCATAAAAATAAATCTCGCTCACTTCCCTTCACCACTTCGAGGAACACCATTTCTCTGTGCATCACAATTTTGTGAGTAAAAACACTCTAAAATCAATATAGAAACAACATAGATGTCGTCTTCTAACCAATATATATAAAAAAAAACAAGCTTACGGAAGTATGCGCTTAACTAGTGTTGAAATCTTCACTTTAGATATATGTGCTAGGACAGCAGATCGCAATCATTAAGAACGAATTGAAACCTAATGTACAATGGAACATCGTATAGTAGTGTACTTAAAATTCACGCTGCATTGTGCAGCTACAAAATATAGAATGCAATAGTTGTATATCATAGCTATCCAGGATTAAATGCATAGAACGCTGGGTAATACTTTACTTTTATAATCATCTTTTCCTAGATTTTTTTTTTCATTGGTATTTGTTTATTTACGTATTTATTCTATACAGTTATCCATTTATCAAATTATCTTAATCTTTCAATCTTATATGAATTTATCGTATGAATAATTTTGCTTACTGCCAGCGATTATATTCAAGTGAAAATCTACCCGCAACGAAAAAAGTAAAAAAAAAAAAAATAGAAATAGATAAATAGATTTATAAATAAATGAATAAATAAATACATAAATAAAATGCACCTCTGTCTTGTATGTTTTGATTCAGGTTATCTCCAGAGGACTTTATTCACCAGAACTATACCTCCATCAGACAAGAGAGTAGGTCCTCAGTTACTGATAGCTTTCATCTGGTATCTGTGAAAACAAGATAATTGCCTTTCAGTATGGTATTGAACGAGTTCATTTCCCAAGGTACATTCTTTATAGATATGTTTTTAAGCTTCACAAAAGTTCAACAAATATAATACACCCTATTCTTTAAGTACAGTTACTGCCAGAAGTCCTGTCCCCATTTCAAAATCTAGGTGCCAAAGAACAATTTCTAAGTTTAACTTGTCATATATTCTTCGGGTTAATTATCTTACAGCGAAAGGAATATTTTGCTCACGAATAATGTGTCTGTACTAGGAGCTGACTGGGTTACGGCGCCGTTACTTGCGGCGAAGGTTGAGGGGATGGTGGTTTGAATCCTGCCACCGGCGAAGTTGAACCAAGGGCATGGTTCATTAAATTCCCCGCTACTAAGTCCTCTGTAAGGGGTTCCGTCCTAGCCTTCCGTTGGGAGGAGTTTGTGACGTTAAACCGTATCATCACCAGGGGATCTGTAGGATTTGAATGAGTTTTGAAGACGTACGAATATATCCTGTCACATCCCACAAGCTTACAATGACACATCCTATTTGCCAAAGAAGTGACATACTACTGTATTTTTTCCGTTCGACACAGATTTTTTTATTTCTATTATTAGATTTTACGAATTTAACTTTATCTTTATCTACTTGTTTATTTGTATATATAATCTACCTTTCTTCATTATTTTCATTGATATACTTATCTACTTATTTGTTTTTTATCTATTCATTTTTTATTCGTTTTTTTAATTATTTATTTGTTTTTATCTGTTTATTTTCTTATTTATTCATCTATCTAATTGCTTATTCACTTATCTTTATTTATTTGTTTATTTATTCTTATAAATTATCTAATGCCTTATCTGTTTATCCATTTATTTATTCAACTATTTATCTATCTATCTGTTAATTAATCTATTTATTTACCTATTAATTCAAGGGATGATTATCCAAACTAGAGGTAATTCAACAATTTAGATCGAACCCTTGAACCTCTTAGATACTTAATAGCCTTTATTCTAGTTCAAGTCTAACACTCAACACCATCATCTAAGCCAGTGTTTCCCAAACTGTGGGTACAGTACCCCCTGGGGGGGGGAGGTAACAAATTTTCGGGGGTAATGGCGGGGTGACAAAAAAAGTAAAAAATAGAATAAAATAAAATAAAATCAAGAAAACATTGCGCTACCCGGCATTAGGATTAATGTTAGATTAGTACGTATAGTTGTAAAACTGAAAAAAAAAGTTTGGGAAACACCAATCTAAGCCAACGTTCAGAAGCCAATGGGTTTGCTGAAATCGATTACAGCTGGGAAGTGATACACACAAAAACTACATTCATGTACGTAATCATTGATTACCCAGTTGTGCATATTTGACTGTTTCCATGCTATTTCATTTTTCTATTGTATTCTTATTTCTTCTACAAACAATATTGTCAGTTTGTTTCAGTCCTAAGGAATCAAGAAAATAAATCATCAGGCTGTACACTTCACTTTCTTTTATCCTTCTAATAACAAGATAGGGGTGCTGGACTGCTTAGACATGACAACAGGGGGTGCTATGGTCGGGAAAGGTTGGGAAACGCTGATCTAAACTGATGGGTCTAACATCCGAACCAGAATTCCTATAAACTAGTTATCACACTTGAACCTAGAAACGTACATATAGCTTGTGTGTACCGTAGCGTGGCTGTTGTTTCATTTGGTAAGAAATTGCTTTTACTACCATGGAAATCATGTACTGAAAATTACAACAAGTACTTGGTGAAGAAATGGACATTTGTTGAATTAAATAATTTACTGCACAGTAAGACTTATGCCTTTGGTCTGCCTGGCAATTTCGATCGGTTGAGGAAATTCCTTTCCGCAGGAAAGTCTTGTGACACTGCTTCCGACCCAGGGCAATGGACAAGATGCAGGGATGACCCGTCATCCAGGAGGTGTCAAGATAAGAGGGAGGGAAGAGGGTAGAGGGGGGTGGAGTATGTATGGGATGGAATGGGTGGGGGTGGTTTCTATGCCTTTGTTTTTTGCCTACCTTCCGTGTAAGGGGAAAAAAGGCCTTTGGTATATGTATTTAAGAAAAGTTTTAAATTTGTCTTGATTAACTTTTTTGTTGCGTATGACTTATGCTTCTGTTTAGACTGACGCCAGATTTTTTTTTTTTTTATCTGAAGGAAACTATCTTTACTATGAGTTAAATTTTAGTAAAGTAGCATGATCTTTATGACAATTACACTTTTCCCATATATTCAATACTCGTTCATTCATAAAATATACAAAATTATATTGTACTTAAAGATTCCCTAACATGTTAAGTATTTAAAGAAACTATTCCGAAATAATTCATTACGCGAAGGTCGAGGGGATGGTGGTTCGAATCGTACCACCGGCGAAGTTGAACCAAGGGCATGGTTCATTAAATTCAAAATTCCTCTGTGAGGGGCACCATCCTAGCCTTCCGATAGGTGGGAGTTTGTGGCGTTAAACCATATCACATCACTTATATTTTCTCCCATCACTATTATAAACTTCTTGACATTACATCCAAAACGGGGAACTTGACATATGTCGGTAGTTATCTTTATTTCATCAAATGTATGCCTTTCACGACAGTAAAATTAGGTCCTTTTTTGCACCTTCAATACTCGTACAGGATGGTAGAGCTTATATCATATTGAATACCGCCAACCTATTCTATTCAGTTATGCATAACATTCTAGTCAGGACTCTTGATGAATATATCTCAATTAATCACTCCCACATCGGTTGTTGTTTTTGTCTGGGCGCCGCCAAGATATTTCATTTAACTGCGCATAACCTATTCAATAACACTGGCAAGAGTTCGTCTTTCATGGACAACTTATTGCAGAAGGCATGTGTAAAATTGCACCATGTTTCATTCATATTTATTGGACAATTAGTGTGCAAGTCTGGGGTAGAATTGCGCCATGTTTCATTACATTGCATGAATAATAATAATAATTATTGCCATGAGCATAACTAACTGGCAACCTCCGGCTATACAAATGCTGCCAACGCTCCTGCCGCAAATTTCTCTTGTAAGAAACTTTGGTCTTTTGTCTGTGTCGTATTACTGTGAGGTGTTTATCTCACTAGATTTTAGTAGTAGGAAGAGGCGAGCAGTCTCCGACTGTCAGCCTTTCTTACGCAAAAAAAGATGAGATAGATACGGTTGCAGCTAACCGAGGGACTATATGCCCCATCCGTGGACGCGTTCGTAAACCCTCAGGACTGCACTTCCAAGCAAAGGTGAGGGCGTTAACGAAATTTGATGACGAGTGAAAGGAAGAAGATTTTCTTGAACGTCTAGTCTATTCTATCTATATACAAAAAAAGACTCCCTTCCCTTTACAAGGAAGTTAGTTAGCCAAGGTATGCGCCCATTCACACTCAAATATTTCTTTCTTACTTCTTTCTTTTCTTAGTTCCTTATGAATTAAGGGGCAGTCACTAGGCTACCCAAGTCAAAAGCAATGAAGTAAGAGGTAGCGCATCCAAAGAAGAGCCAGCCAACCTATTGGGTACTTGTTATTGGTTCTATATTGCATAAAGAAACTTATTGTAAAAATTATAAGTAGAATTGAGTCATATGCCGTTAATATTGCATGGTCAGATTGTCGTATAAATCTACGGAAAATTACCTGAACTTGTTTTTCATTAGATATACATACAAACATGCATACATACAGTACATACATACATACATACATACATATATACATACATACATACATATACCAAAGGCTTTTTCCCCCTTACACGGGGGGGTAGTCAAAAAGAAAAAGGCATAGAAATCACTCCCACCCATTTCGTTTCCCATATATTCCACTCCCCTCCACCCTCCTCCCTCCCTCCTATCTTGGAAGGAGGAGGATGGAGGGGAGTGGAATATATTAGATATACATTACGTAATTCTATTGAATTACTGCTCCACGTTTAATTTGTATGCCCAAATCATTTCCGACAGTTCCCCTGGGACTCGAACCGGGGCCTTGCATGACGCCCGTCCAGAGCTCTACCGGATATTTAATACCGCAATATGACTTACATGTCTTTCAAATAAAGGGTTGAATATTTCAATAACACAAAATAAATCAAAGAAATTAAAACAAAAAGTATTTCTACTAATAAGTTGCAATGCTAAAAAAAACTGCCAACATATTTTCCAAATAAACAGTTGAACATTTAATACAAAATAAATAAAAGAAATTAAAACAAAAGACATTTTTGTTAATAAGTTACAAGGATAAAACCTCCCAACAGGAAACCTGGTCTGTAATAAAATCAGATGAAAAAAGCACCAGAATGTTTTTCATTGATGTTTACTCCAATAATATTTAAAATTTTGAGCTGCATTACATTCATCTCGGCTTGAGGTTTAATACATTCACTGACAATGAGACAATCAAATTGTTTCTAAAGACTGCCAGGATAAATCTACAGCATGACACCTTGTTATCAGTTCTTAGATGGGAAGACAGACGTTTTGGATTCCCAAGTTCTTTATATCCATACACACACACACACACACACACACACACACACACACACACACACACACACACACACACACACACACATATATATATATATATATATATTATATATATATAATGTATATATTTATATTATTATATATATATATGTATATATATATATATGTACATATATATGGATATGTATATATATATATATATAAATGTATATGGATATGTATATATATATATATAAATGTATATGCATATGTATATATATGTATATGTATATATATGTATATGTATATATATGCATATATATGTATATATATGTATATGTATATATATGTATATGTATGTATATGTATATGTATATATATGTATATGTATATATATGTATATATATAACTATATATATATATATATATATATATATATATATATATATATATATATATATAGCCATAGCCCTCTTTAGGAAAGTACAAGATACAAAAGTTGGTTGAGACTTAATTGCTGTTAAAATGAAAGAGGGCAGGAACATGGGTAAATGATGGCCAACATTCCGTCACTCGTTGTGTGAGGTCAGAGGGGGTAGGAGTGTTAGGTCAGAGGGGGTAGGAGTGCCGGCTTGAAAGGGGAGGAACGGGGTCAGGAGAGTGAAAATTCTTAACCAAACGACTCACTTCCGTCCTGGTTCCTGGATCAAGCCCTCAGTAATGCTATAGCCAGCTATTATAAGAATTCAGCTCCCGCCACACAACCCTCTTATTAAGACACTCTAAAAATTCCTTATCCTTCTATTAATTCAATTCACAAGAACCGCCTCACAATTACCTATCATAACCCCAACACCGTACATAGACAAGTTGTCAATGTTCACCAAAGGTTAAGGGGAGCCGAGGCTTCGGGAGTTTACAAACTACCATGTAAGGATTGTGATCTCGTGTATCTTGGTCAAACCGGCATTAACCTGAGCACAAGATTATCCGAACACAAGAAAGTTCGGCTGTGTTCCAACACGTCACCAACAAAAATAATCGTTTTGACTGAGATAAGGATAGATTAGTCTTTAAGTTTAATTGCTGTTTCAGGAGGAAAATCGTTGAATCCGCCTTAATTGAAGAATATCCGAACCTTAACATTTACAAAGAACAGTGGTTTCCGGACATGATCTCAAGTCTAGATGTGAACCGATTGGTTAAGAATCTTTGACCTCCTGACCCTGTTCACCCCGCTTCTGACCTTATCCCTCTCCCCTCTGACCTCACATCCCCACCCCTTCTGACCTCGCACACATCTTCTTTCTGACCCCGCTCTGAGTGGCGTAATGTCGTCCGTCATCTACCCATGTTCCTCTCCCTCTTTCATCTTGGCAGTGTTTAAGTCTCAAACAACTCTTGCATCTTGAACTTTCTAAACGAGGGCTATAGCTATTAGCCGAGGTATATAGAAGTATAACTTTCTTCTTAGTTTCTTTTTTAATTCCGACTGTGGGTTCTTCGTGCATTTCACAAATGTGGCAACACATTTTACCTCAAGTGATATATATACACATATATATATATATATATATATATATATATATATATACATATATATATATATATATATATATATACATATATATATACATATATATATGTGTGTGTGTGTGTGTGTGTGTGTGTGTGTGTGTGTGTGTGTGTGTGTGTGTGTGTGTGTGTGTGTGTGTGTGTGTGTGTGTGTGATGGGGCAACCACCAGAAAAATATAAACTAAGTAGAGCGCTTTCGTATAATTACATCTTTAGTACTAATACAACGAAGACACGTTCATATTGTATTCATTACACACACACACACACACACACATATATATACATATATATATATATATATATATAGAGAGAGAGAGAGAGAGAGAAAGAGAGAGAGAAAGATAGGCGAAGGCGAGAGGAAAGAGAGAAGAAGAGAACCCTGGACTCTTGCATTTCCTGACCAATCTCTCTCGCGAAGAGACCTGAGGGTCGAAAATATTGCATCATATTGAAGTGAATGTGAGTGGAGTGCAGCAAGTTTGGTTTAATATAATATTTCTTCTTGTGATGGGGTAGAGGTGGAGCACATCATAGTGCTGTAATATATTGTATTGATTTGTATTGTATTGTATTGTATTGTATTGTATTGTATATATTGTACTGTACATCACGATAATGTTTTGCACTTTATTACATTGTATTGTTTTGCATATCATTGTATTGTATTGCACACCCATAACCCCCAGCACACACGCGCACACGCACGCACACACACACACACACGCACACACACACACACACACACACACACACACACACACACACACACACACACACACACACATACATACATACATACATACACACACGCACACACACATACACACACGCACACACACGTACACACACGCACACACATAAGCGCGCACACAGGCACGCATACACACACACACACACACACACACACACATGTATATATACAGACACAAAGACAAGTCTTTTAATTTATTAAACAAGCAATTGATACAATCAAAGTGCTTATAAATGGTCACAATATGAATAACTAATAATTGGTTGATATCTCCTCTGCTTTTTTCAATGCAAGGACCCTTCTAGGCTTATTAGTGATTAGTTCACGAATATCATCTTTAGGGATTTCTCGCCATGGTTTCCATAGTAATCCTAAGATTTTGGGCTTTCAAGATGGCTTCCTGTTCTTTTTACGAAGTTGTCGGGCTAATATCCCCCAAAGGTGTTCAATAGGGCTCATATCCGGGGACTGACTTGGCCATAAAATTTTCCTGATCCCATTTTGGCTCAATCAATTTTGTGTTGCTTGTGCAGCGTGACAGGGCCATCTTCCATAAATAGGAAGACATTTTTAATCATTCTATCACTGGAGAATATTGAAATGTGTCCTTCCTTTAATATAGAAACATATTTGCCTGAATTGATGTTTCCTTGACACTCCATAAACTCTAATCGACCATCACTCCAAATTGCACCCCACACCATTATTGAAATGCCCCATATGTTTCATTGTTGGCTATAGTCTTTTGAGGTCAAAGTCTTGACTGCAGAGTCTCCAGACCCACACTCTTCCACTGTCAGAAAATAATGCGAATCGTGACTCATCGGAGAAAGTGACAGTGTTCCAAAAGACCACAGGTCTCTCCACCATCTCAACAGCCCAATCCTTTCTGCGCTTGATGTTGGCTGGACGAAGGAGTGGCATCCTTCTTGCAGCTCTGCCATAGTAACCCAGCTTGTGCTATGTCAGAGCCCTTGTAACATGGATCCTCTTCGACATTTTTTGACAAAATGCAAGGTTCTTTCTGAAAGCCCAGGACGACCTGAATGAGGTTTTGAGCCCTTCTTGCCCTCTCTGGTGAATTGTACGATCACTTTATTAGCAGTAAAAAGGGGTATTTTTAGATATTTTGAGTTGACTAAGTCCACCTTCATGTTGACCCACAATACGACCTTGCTGAAGTTCAGATAGGTCTACTGCTCCTTAGGTTCATGACAGGCTTGATTAATCTTGTATATAATCTAAAACATAGATTTAGGTGAATGTAGCATTAGGAAAATTTGAATAACATTAAGGATTAAATAAGAGCAGAAATGCATTTTTTGTGTGTCTATTCAATTCTATCACACACACACACACACACGCACACACACACACACACACACACACACACACACACACACACACACATACATACACACGCACACACATATACGCACACACATGCACACACACGCACGCACACACACACGTACACACATACACACACGCACACACACATACACACACACGCACACACACACACACGCACGCACACATACACACTCACACACGCACACACACACACACACTCGCGCGCACACACACACACACACACACACACACACACACACACACACACACACACACACACACACACACACACACACACACACACACACACACACACACACACACACACACACACACTGTAGTGCACTGTAGTGTAGTGTAGTGTAGTGTAGTGTAGTGTAGTGTAGTGTAGTGTACTGTACTGTACTGTACTGTACTGTACTGTAGTGTACTGTAGTATTATGTAATGCATTCATCGGGTCTATATATTTCAAAAACCGTGTTTTACTTAAAAATAAAAACAATTTATATTGTAGCCTTGGGCTTCAGTGCAGCTAATGTAAACTAATGTGCCTTTGTTGAATGAAATTCTTTATCAATATTGCAGTAAACTCTGAGCGATGTAATAGACTAGAAACTAGACCATTTTATATTTACAAGATGCTTTCTTTTGCACTTTGTATTCCAGTCCCGATTTTAGGTTTTGTTACTAAGTTCTCTCTTTCCCTCTCTCTCCTTTACCAAATATATCTAGTTTGCATCAATATGTTACCTAGAAAATTATTCGGAATATATGAAACGAAATACTGTTCTCAATGCTTTTAACCTCTGTTTTTATATAAAATCACTGGTATATTTTGACTATGCCATACCTTTTTTTTTTTTTTTCTAATGCCGGCCGGCTATTCTGTTCATCAACGTAAAAAACATTTGCTAAGAAAGGCTCATCTTGTTGAACGACATTAATGATAAGTGTTGTATGTGTTTGATTACTCTCGACGTTTAGCTAAACAGACGATAATTCTTTAGGAAAAAGTCTATATCCATCTTAATCTCCCTTTCATATCAAATAACATGTATCCTGTCATTATCTCTGTTATATTTAGTTCACCAAGTGGCACTTTACATCTGTTCTGACTGCCATTTAATGATTTTCTGCAAAAACTTTTCGAAGGGGATCGGTTAAAGGGATTGGATTCGAAAAATGAAATTGGATAATTTTTTAATGGTGTTAAATCCTTTTCAGTGGGGTTTCATCCCTCGTAATGGGGTTGGATTCTCCTTAAATGGCGCACCTAAGCGTCTCTTGGTGTAAGCTCACATCAAATTAATCAATATTAGGAGTATTACCAATGGAAAAAGATTGACACTCATAACTTTTATCCCAGTGATACCACGTGGTTTAAACTGTAAATAATGGTTTAAGTCTATCAGCTAATCTCTTTTATTATTAATATTATTATTATTTTTTTTTTTTTTCACAGTTATGAATTAATTTCATTTATTCTGGATTACAATAAGCGATTTATTGTTGCAAAGATCCTCAGGCATATAGCAGAAAAAAGATTATATTTATCACAGTATCATGTCCGTATACAATACAGATATATTACATTTGTTGGTCTTTTCTTCCTGTGCCGAGCTCTCTCTCTCGTTTTACTTAACATTTTACGATTAACTAAACTGCGCTAGATTTAGCTGCTCTGCCCTGGTTTTCCGTTTTACTGCATCGTAATTTTCAGTTATCGTATTTCTGTACTGAATACATTTGCACTTTACTCTTGCCTCCACATCTATTCAGTCCCTTGTAAAGCATTCAAACCTCTCTGGAGTGAGATTTGATTCTTTAACTTGGGATTCAATTCCTTACCTTGGTATTCGTTTATTTTGAGATTCGATTCCGCGTCTTTGTCAATGTCCGTGTTTATCTTGATGCATTTATGCTCAGACACACTAAGATTAGCGTTCTGCTGACTTTTTCCTCCGGTGGAATTACGGACTTAAAAGATATGATTCATTTCAGATGTGGATTTTAGATAAAATGAAAAATTGCTCGAGATCTCAATTGGTCTCAGATTCACGCTTAAGTTGAATAAAAGCGTATGACACAATTAATATGAAAAATACATCTTCCCACTTATAAGACATTCACCCACTCCTTCATCTTAACAGTATTTATGTCCCAAACAGCTCTTGCATCTTGTACGTTCCTAAAGAAGGATATAACTATTAGCCGAGGTATATAGAAGTTTAACTCCCATCCCTTTGACTCCCATCCATCATCCTTGTTTCCCTCTTATCTTAGCTCCTCTTGGATGAAGGATAACCCTTGTATCCGCCCGCTGCTCGGGTGGACTCAAAGCCTGCACAACACAGTATGACACTAGCGAGAACGAAATGTATAATGTACGTCACTATGACCCGTCATCCACGAGGAGCTAAGAAAATAGGGAGGGAGGGAGGGTGGTGAGTGGGAGTGGGAGTGGGAGTGGGTGGTAGGGGATTTATGCCTTTTGACTTTGGCTACCTCCCTTATAAGGGATACGTTGGGATGACCCGTTATCCAAGAGGAGACAGGAAAAGAGGGAGGGAGGGAGGGTGAATGGGAGCGGAGTGGGTGGGGATGAAACAGGTGGGAGTAGAATTACGCCTTGTGACTTTGGCTACCCCCCCTTATAAAGGGGAAAAAGCCTTTGGTGTATGAATGTATGTATATATATCCCCATGCTGAAGAGGTTGATTTCTCATTCAATCAACGTTGACTTCATTCCCTAAGGAGATGTTTCAACATCTTTTATGTTCTGGATAATGGATGATGTCCTTGTTCGTCTGAGATTAGTACTTCACGATGAAGTGTTAAATACTACCTTAGATAATCCATCCATTACTGTATATATATCATAGAAATGTTCTTCCGTTTAACGCCGCTTTGGAAAGCACCTCGAGGTTAGGAGGTCAAGTTTATCTCAACTCGTTCTCTCCCAGTGAACCATTTCGTTATGATGAGATATTTTCAGAATTTTGTTCCCTTTAAGATCAGTTGACTTTATTCACTTGAAGTCAATACACACAAGGCAAACTATCTTCCATTTCGTGGATTAGGTAGATCATGTCACGGTCTCAGGATGAATCTGATAGTTTTGCTGAAGCACGCAGAGCTTTCAAGGGAGATTTACTCAAATTTGGGGTAAAGAGTTGGCTTCAGGCACATAAAATACGAATTAGGAGTCCAGCAGACTACAAATGTGCCTTAAGCATGTGAGAACTAGAGGTCTCCTTCATGTTGAACAAAATTGACTGGCGATGAAGCAGAATAAAGACATTCAGTACAATAACATAAGAACATAAGAATGAAGAAGACTGCAAGAGATCATAAGGCCTACACTAGGCAACTCCGTATCCATCACCACCTGTCATCCCCATCCATAAAGTTGTCTAATCGTTTCTCAAAACAACTGATAGTTTCAGCGCTTACTACATTACTCAAGTGGATTCATCAAGACATCCACACACACTTTGAGTATTACAACTCTCTTTCCAGCTGAATAAAGACGCCAGGCGTTGACCAGAATAAAGTCAAGAAATAATCTGACACTCCACAAACGTGTTCAAAGTGTTGGCGTCATCTCATAGCAAGAAAAGCATTGGGTAACCGATACCATCGGGAACCCGATATAGCCTGGGCGACTCACGATAATGCAAATGGTGCGCTCGAAGTTCTTACAGTACAGAGTCGTTTTTGCCAAATCCATTGGATGTTTATAATATATAAATATACATATACATATGCATATACATATGCATATACATATACATATTCATTATACATATACATATACCTATACACACACACACACACACACACACACATATATATATATATATATATACAGAGTCACCCCCTTTTTTTTTACCACAATGTTATACCTCTCATTCCCATGGCAACCGCTTGGTAAAAAATGGATCATAGCCTATATCAATCAACTTCCTCTAAAATATGCGGCGATTTTCTTTTGATTCTGTAAATTTCATTCACCTTCATAGCATCCTCTCAGCAGTGGTAGGGCACTTTGTCCCTACCGTGACTTGTACATATATCCTGGTTATCGCTAACGTATTTCTTTCGTCACTGTAGGTCATGGTGTTGAATCTATCACGATTATTTGTTTCAAAACTCAAAGGGTCGTATATTTATTGTGGATGTCATCAGATAAATTTATTCAGAGAGAGAAGCCCTCTCCTATACATATATTTGTTTTAGTCTTCACTATATAGTTTTATTTTACCGAGTGAAGTTCCTCACACATTCGTTTAACTTTCGTGCGAAAGTATTATGGTTGCCTGAATATGCGCGACTTGACGTCACAGAGGTCGTTATCTGTGAGAAGTCGTCAGATGGGACCAACGACCGAGAGAATGTGGTATTCTCGATCCCCATGTAAAATAAAATCTCATCCTACTTTCCTCCTTACAGACATTTACGGGCAAGAAAGATTCTACTAAGGATTAACCGCAATCAAAAGTCTTCTAACATTTCTTTCCGTTCGAAGGAGCACTTGCCCTTTTAGAGTGGGTCCTGCCAAGCTGTCTCGTTCATCTCTGTGCCAACCCATGCCCTATTCAGTGGTGAGGGTATTAACCAACTATGGTTTCCGCTATGCAACTACAAAAAAAGTATGTTTGATTAGTTTATACACACACACACACACACACACACACACACACACACACACACACACACACACACACACACACACACACACACACACACACACAATTATATATATATAAATATATATATACATATATATATATAAATATATACAGTATATATATATATATATATATATATATATATATTTATATATATATATATATATATATATACACACATATGTGTATGTGTGTATATATAAATATAAAATTGTATATATATCTTCTAACTTCTTACTTCAGCTCCAAGTAGTTGGCGTTATACCTGTCAGTGATCCCAGCATGTTTCTCCATATATATCCTGTTAAAACCGATTGCAAAAGAGTAACTATTTCCGTGGTGTCTCCAACTTAAAAAAAAAAAAAAAAAAGTTTTCTGTTGGGAGGAAAGAAAAAAACATACGTCCAGGTCTTATGGAAAACGCATATTCAACACATAAATAAAAACAAAAATAAAAAATAAAAAATAAAAAACATGAAAAATCCAACATATATTTCAAATACACAAAAAAAAAAACTAAGATGGTTATCAGATATTTATGCATCTTCAATTGGAAATGGTCAACAATCCGATATAGTTATTCGCTTTTAAACATGAAAAGTGAACATGTGGTAAAGTCACCGGTGGATTCTAGACGAGGTCGCCTCTGGTAGTTGTGGATATTTCGGTGGAGTCCCCTGGATGGAAGAAGTCACAGAGAGACCACTTAGGAAGGGCTCGTCTGAGCGCTGTGAAAGACCACTTAGGAAGGTCTCGCCTGAGCTCTGTGAGAGAGCACTGAGGAAGGTTTCGCTTGAGCTATGTGAGAGATCACTAAGGAAGGTCTCGCCTGAACACTGTAAGAGAACACTAAGGGAGGTCTCGCCTGAGCTCTGTGAGAGATCACTGAGGAAGGTCTCGCTTGAACACTGTGAGAGAACACTAAGGGAGGTCTCACCTTAGCGCTGTGAGAGACCACTTAGGAAGGTCTCGTCTTAGTGCTGTGAGAGACCACTTAGGAAGGTCTCGCCTAAACGCTGTGAGAGATCACTGAGGAAGGTCTCGCCTGAACGCTGTGAGAGAACACTAAGGGAGGTCTCACCTTAGCGCTGTGAGAGACCACTTAGGAAGGTCTCGTCTGAGCGTTGTGAGAGACCACTTAGGAAGGTCTCACCTGAGCTCTGTGAGAGACCACATAGGAAGGTCCCTCCTAAGCTCTGTGAGAGATCACTGAGGAAGGTCTCGCCTCAATGCTGTGATAGAACATTAAGGGAGGTCTCATCTTTGCGCTGTGAGAGACCACTTAGGAAGGTCTCGCCTGAGCGCTGTGAGAGATCACTGAGGAAGGTCTCGCCTGAACACTGTGAGAGAACACTAAGGAAGGTCTCACCTTAGCGTTGTGAGAGGCCACTTAGGAAGGCCTCACCATTCTATCCTTCAGCCTCTCTGGTAGGCGAAGGTGTTTGCGTTTTTTCTTTGGAAGAGGACAGTGATAAGTCTGAGGTCTCATTACTTTCTAGGTTGTAGTGAAGTTTGGATGGATGTCATCTGGTTGAGACTCCCATGTTTTGGAGTTCTCTTAATCGTTTGAACCTGAAGATGTAGAAAGGTAGACAAAACGTTTTGGTTTTTGTTGTGTTATGCATATATTCTTATCTTTACTTTATTTGTTTACCAGTTTATTTTTGCATGTTTTTGCCTCGCAATCTGCTTATTTCCCATAAGTCTTTGAAGTTTATTTTCTTCCTCTCCTCCCAATAGAAATTTACATTTCGAAAGCTTGGGCTCACGAAAGAAGTAATAACAGTTGCTATTTTCAACAATATATGCCCTAGAAAGAATTTCCTGCCACGTTGCATCAATATACATATGCATATGTGTATTTGTACATATGCAAAGGTACTATACAGCGTTTACATTATAAGGTATATCCTTATAAAAAATCAGCAACAAACATTACAACTAACCAAAATCGTATCGACAAAGGTTACCATCAACAACTTGTGACACACAACCTACGCTGGCCCAACAATTATATCATGCCGAGGTTCGTAAGTTGTCGCGTTCGGCGAGGCACAGCCAAGCACGCACAAGTTCTTGCGTGCGCTTGAGTGAGCCGGAAACGCTAGTGTGAAATGGGAACAGCGTCAAGTTGGGTGCATTGCGTGCGCTCGAGCGTGTGTGGAGGGAAGAAGAGATGTAGCGGAGTATATGGGCGGGGCGAAGAGCTAACATCAAGATGACTCGACATACGCTCCTTCAAGATGCAGTCGTTTTCTCACCCTCTCTCTCTCTCTCTTTTCTCCCTATCTGGATAATTTCGACGTTTTAGTAAGGTAATGTACTTCTCCCCTCGGATAAATAAATTAGAATTTCTTGAGCCAAAACAAAGACCTTTAACGTGTGTCGCTGAATTATTGTAATATTATCTCCTTAAAAGCTCAGAGGTCTCCTCGGGATTCGAATAGAATCATTCAGCTTTAGAAGAACAAAATTAAGAAATCATCAGTGATAGTCGTTATACCTTATCAAGGTCATTTGATACTAAACTTTACAAAATTACTGAAATACTGTGTTTTATAACCTAATAGTTTATACTTGGCAGAATTGAAATCTTACTCTGGTTTGTTTCCATAAAAGAGAATATTATCATTTAGCTTTAGAAGAATAAAACTATGAAATTGTCAACGATAGTCGCTATATCTTATCAAGGTAATCTGACGTTAAACTTAACAAAATTACTAAAATAGTGTGTTTTATTAGCTAATAGTTTATACATGACAGAAACGAAATCTTTCTCTGGCTTTTTTACGAAATAGAGAATAAAGTAAAGAGGCGCACTGTATGAGATAAAACATGTAAACTGGAAGTTAAGTTAAAGCGGGACTGGAAGCGGGGCTGGAAGGGGACTGGAAGGGGACTGGAAGGAGAGGGAGACAAGCAAGCAGCGGGCAAGGGACACTTCCATGCACATCTTGGACTCCCCATCAATCTTTCTGATAAAGTGGAACGGGTCGACGTCGCCTCGAGCTAAGCCCTGTTGGTCCAGACCAGGATGTAAAATTTCTTCAAGAAGGCAGAATATTTTCCCAATTAATTTCAGGCTTGAAAGTTTTTTGTTTTTGTTTTTTAATTAGTTTCAGGCTAGAATGTGAAATTTCCCCCCCAGGAAACCAGAATATTTTGTTCTTCAAAATCGCTACAGAAAATAACTTCTTTCCTCGGTCTTGTTATAAAAAAATAAATCTTCAAAGGGGAAGGATAATCTTTGAATTCATCCCAGATGAAGAAGCGATTTATTTTTTCAAGGAGTCGGTTTTTTTCCAAAGTCGCTGCGGAACAGAAAATAAAGTTTCTACAAGAAGGTAGATATTTTCTCTAGAAGAGAAAGTAAAACCAAGTAAGAAGAATAGAACTGTTGCTTCAACTGTTCCAAACAATGTGTAATATATATATATATATATATATATATATATATATATATATATATATATATATATATATATATACTTACTGATGAAGAATGTAATACCACATTTGTCGATCACTTGAAAAACACAGTTGGAGCAAAAATGACTGGAGGCAGGAAACCTATATATTTCGATTGCAAACTGAAGAGGATTGTAGTTTGTAATCAAAATATATAGATTCCCTGTCTTCAGTCTTTTTTGCTCCAACTGTGGATTTCACATAAATGTATATATCTACTAAAATAAAGTGGTAGCCTCTGTCTGTCTGTGTGTTTGTTTGTTCACGAACTCCTAGGGTTTTCGAGATAGACCCCTATAACCACATATATTCTGAAACCTTATAACCCAAGGTACTTGGATAGCTATCTTTCATTTGTCTGTCCGTCTGTCTGTTTGTTCATTCGTTTGTTTGTTTGTTCACGAACTCCTGGGTTTTGAAGATAGACCCCCATAACCATATATATTCTGATACCCTATCTCTCCAGGTTCTTGGATAACTATATTTTATTGAAAAGTATATTTTGGTTAGGGTTAAGGGTTAAACTTAGGTGGGGTATGGTTAGGTTAGGGATTACTTACGAATTCCTCCTAGGTTTTTGCAGATAGACCCCTATAACCACATATATTCTGTCTGTCTGTTTGTTTGTTTGTTTGTTTGTTTGTTCACGAACTCCTCCTGGATGGCTTCATTCTTTCCATTCAGTAACTTGAAGAAAGGTTCCACCTCCTCTTTCTTCATAATGGCAAATACGTCATCGACGTACTTTACCCATAATTTTAATGAAGGTGGTGCATCCTCTAATACCTCCATCCTCCGATACCTCCTCCTCGAGCTACTGAATGGAAAGAAAGAAGAAATCCAGTTTGAAATGGAGAAAGAGGAGAACGGGCAATTACCATTTCTGGATGTCTTGGTGACGAGAAGCGGGTCGACTTTGACAACGGGGGTTTACAGAAAGGACACCCATACAGACCGGCTTCTGGACTATAACAGCTGTTATCCAGCCGCGCACAAAAGAAGTGTGGTCAAGACTCTGTGGTCTAGGATAGAAAAGGTGTGTTCCACGGACGATGGCAGGAGGAAGGAGAGGAGTCACCTGAAGAAGGTGTTCAGGGACAACGGATACCCGAATTCGGTGGTGAAAAGGTGGACGGCACGACAACCGAGTGCTAAGATGGACGACAGACGACCAGATGCACCGCGGGTTACGGTCCCTTATTTGAAAGGGGCGTCTGAGGTAGCGGCCAGATTGCTGAGAAAACACGGTGTGGAAATGGCACACAAACCTAGGAACACTCTGCACAGAGCCCTGACCAAAGTTAAGGACACAGAGAGCCAAGCAGACTGAATAGGGGTGGTGTATGACGTTAGGTGTAAGGACTGTGAGACACATTATGTTGGGGAAACTGGTAAGAGATTAGCGACCAGACTGCAAGAACACCAGAGGGCTGTCGGTAGGAGGGACATGAGTTCAGCTGTTCTAAGACACTGCGAGGAAACGGGTCATGAGATGGATTGGCAGAATGCGGAAGCGAAATACGGAGGAAGTGGAAAAAGTGTCATGTTATTCCTAGAAGTTTAATCTAGTGACGAGGATAGTATCAACAGGTGCATTACTTTAAATCCAATTTACAAGGGAGCGAATGCCAGACTGGAGAGGAGGCATCCATCATAGTTTGTTTTTGTTATGTATTTTATTTGTATTATTACGACGGATTGTTTATTGGAGTGCGTTTTGTATTATTAACATTTTATCTATTTAGGTTATTAATGGTGAAGGACTGTTTTTGTCCAATTTATGTTCCAATTTCTTTGGTCTGTGGCAGTGCATGCTTCGCGGGACATTTGTTCCACGTGGTGTGTGTTAGGTTATTGGATGCATTGCGGTGCGTCCCAGCGTGCAGCGTTTATACCCAATCTTGGTGGCATTTTTTATTCTTCTTTATATTTTCTTATCTATTTTATTGTGAACTCTTTATGTATTTATTTTATTCTTGTATTATAAATTGGTAAACGACGAGTCCAGCGTATACTTTCTTCCAAAAATGATTCGTGGACTCCAGCTATTTACGAAATATATAATATATATATATTATATATATACACATATAATATATATATATATGTATATATATATGTATATATGTATTTATCTATATATCATATATATATATGTATATATATATATATATATTTATATATATAATATATATATATATATATATATAATATATATGTGTGTGTGTGTGTATATATAGATAAATACATATATATATATATATACATATATATATGTATATATAGATAAATACATATATATATACATATATGTATATATATATATATATATGTATATATATATGTATATATATATATATATATATATATATATATATATATATATATATATATAGTTCATATTAAGTTAGCTCAGTTGTAAACCCAGTGCTTACATCAAGAAAACGTTCCTGGATCGTGGTACAATGCTATAGTGATTTTGCTTCATGAAAACGGAGACCAGAAGGGCCTTAGTAACTACAGACCGATGAGCTTGTTATCTAATGTATTTAATGTATTCTACAAGATCTTTATAAATAGACTAAGTCAGGATTTATATGGAAACCAACCGAGAGAACAGGCAGGCTTTAGAAGCGGATGTTCGACTATAGATTATTTGCAGGCGATGAACCAAAAAACTACAGCATACAATGTATCTCTTTGTCTAGCTTTTGTAGATTACGAGAGGGCCTTTCACTCGGTAGAACAAATAGTAATATTAAACTAGCTACGCAAGCAAGGTGCAAATGAACAGATCGTAAGTGTTTTAGAAAAGATTTATACGGAAGGTATTGCTGTAATTCGATTACATGAAAATGCAGAAAAAGATCAAGATCGAGAAAGGAGTACGGCAAGGCGATACATTTTCACCCAAATTATTTACGGCTTCAATGGAAGAGATTTTCAGAAGGTTGAGTTGGGAAGAGAAAAGTTTGAAAATTAATGGCGAATATTTTAACAACCTAATATTTGCGGACGACATTTTTCTTGTTTTAGAAAGAGCAGGAGATTTGCCAGATATGCTGTGTGATCTGAACAAAAAAGTCTCAAAATAGGTTTAAAAATTGATAAGAGTAAAACCGAAGTAATGTTTAACATGAAAGTTCAAAGTAAGGAGATTACAATCGATGGTGAGATTCTTGAAGAAGTTGAAGAAATAATTATAATTAGATAAAAAGGCCTATTACAGTTGGTTAGAAAGTGTTTGGTAAGTATAATAAAATTGTGAGAGGCTCTCCATCTTTATGTTTGAGACGTAACGTTTACAATCAATACATTATGCCAGGAATTATCTACGGGTGGACTTGGAAACTGACGATGGCAATGGAGACAAAAATAAGGACTGCACAAAGGAGGATGGAGAGAGCAATGATGGGAATAACGCTGAGAAACCAAAAGAGAGCAAGTTGGGTGAGAGAGCAAGCTAGAGTGAAAGATATTGTGGAGGCGGTAAAAGAGAGGAAATGGAATTGGGAAGGTAAATTAGCGTGGACGCCTGATGAGCGATGGTGCAAGTATGTTACTGAGTGGACTCCGCGAGATGGGAAGCGTGGGAGAGGGAGACCAAACAGGTGGAGAGACGAGATAGAGAAGTGCAGGGGTGACGTGACAGAGGTTGATGCGGTCATGTGAATCATGGAGTGCTATGAAAGACGCTTTTGTTCAGTTGTGGATTCAGAATGGCTGATTTGATTGACTGATTGATTGATTGATTGATTGATTGATTTAGTTCATACTTTTTCAGTTTGAAGGTGTTACAGAGGTACTGATTCAACTTTAGCAAGTGTATGCTCGTCTTTTTTTTTTTTTTTTTTTTTTTTTTAATCCAGTGACCACCATGGCTTTGTAAAAGGTGGACGGTGCAGAGACGGAATTAAAAAAAAAAAAAAACACTAATGTGGAAAGGTAAGGGTAAGTTACCTAACAATAGATAATTCTAGGATAATCAGTGTAAAATAATTAACAACGAATATGCTAAGGTAGATAATGCTACATTCATAAGTTGTTAGGTCTAAGCGCTAATGAATAATGAGTCATGATTCAATGGTGGGGTAACTGCACACTTTGTAATAGAGTAAATGCGGACTGACTGGTTTCGTCACCTCTCGCCAACAAATTACTAAATTAATTGGTTCATGCCGTGCAGCCTACATTTTAGATATCTAGAACATAATAATGCAATTCATTCAATATATATTAATCAAAGTTTTTTTTTTTTTTGGGGGGGGCACTACATCAGAAAAACTGACCCACAGCAGGCATGACGTAACTCTCCCGAGGACCTGCTGTCCGGCTGTCCAGCGTGTAAAAGCAGGAGAACCCTGAAAGACATTTTCACGACTTCTGCCAATCCCCCACAGGATTCCGGGTGATCATGTATCTGCAACACGGCGGACATCAGAAGTAGGAGGCAAGCTAGCCCTGCTCCCAGAGGAGGAACTGTCCGCGGGCATCAGAAGCAGGACGCAAACTACCCCTGCTCCCAGAGGAGGAGGAAATGTCCACTGCACAGCGTCTGTCCACCTTCATTGATTACTGTTATGCTTTCGCTCACATGCAATTAAGGATATTTGTGAAAAGCTTCTTAAATAAGGCAGGCAGAAAATGTCCATATTTCAAGGACGATAAACCGGGTTTAGAATGGAGCCGATATCTTATATAAAAAAAAAAAAAAAAAAAAAAAAAAAAAAAAAAAAAAAAAAAAAAAAAAAAAAAAAAAAAAAAAAAAAAAAAAAAAAAAAAAAACATAGCGATTAACTTTCCACGGGTATGTGTCAAAACATAAGCATAACAATAGCGGCAGTGTGAGTGAAAACTGACCATTTTTTCTTTAACAAATTAAATAATACATTGAATGGTGATCCGCCTCAAAACACTGTGAACTATAATGAAACAAAATTAACCAATAATCCGAAGGCGAGGTAAACGACCTTTAGAAAAGGGGTTAAGTTGGCAGAGAAAATTATGAACATATTCAAGTCAGCTGTTCCTCTCACATTAGCTTGTGCAGCAAATGGATATTTCCTCCCTGCTTATGTTGTTAATAAAGCAGAACGTTTGATGGACTCATGGGTGATGGGAGGGTCCATTATATATATATATATATATATATATATATATGTATATATATATGTATAATATATATATATATATATATATATATATATATGTATATATATATATATACTTCAAAGTGATGGCTTATATATCTATTATTTTTTAAATGTATATTCCATATGTCTTACTATTTATTTATATTATTTTGAAAGTATGACATCACAATAGCAAACATGACCACCTACAGTGATGTCATAAACCTCCTTTCAAAAGAACATAAATCCATAGTAAGACATGGGAAATACATAAAAAATAATAAATGCACAATTACCCATCACTTTCAATGAAGTATGTATAAGAGAAAATCTCCTGCCCATATATATATATATATATATATATATATATAAAATATGTATATATATGTATGTATGTATATATAGTATATAATATATATATATAATATAATATATATATATATATATATATATATATATATATATATATCGTAAAAAGGAAGTCCATGCTCAAAATCATTCCGAATCACTAAACATAATTTCCTCACGGATGTACAACCTTCTCTAATTAACGTAATCATGTTATCGGAAACTTGCGATAATTGCCAACTTCTGACAGCGGCAAATATCTTGGAAAGGAAGTCTTGTTGATATAGGACGTGACGAAAAAAGATGTTCAACGTTACCCATTTCAACCAAAGTTATGTCTTGCGGAAGGAAAGGAAAAGGTGACTTGAGTTCCAACAAAATTAAGGGAAAAAGGGTCACCATGTACGAAAGGGATTAATCGAAGTAAGCTTTAATCCCATCACGACGACATCGACCTTGCGTAAACAATAAGCGGTCGCCCACTAATACAGTAGATACTTTATATTCCCAGGCAATACTTTGCTATAACTATCTTTCACTGACTTATTTAGCTTATCCTAACCAATTCAATCTATTTTTTTTTCTTCATTTTATAAATCATTATAATTTATGGGTTTATTAACATTATCTATATATTTATATCATTTTTTATTTACTTATCATTCAATAATTCCTTTATTGATTTATATATTTATCTATTTATTTATCTATTTATTTGTTTATTATTTGTTTATGATTAATTGATTAATTTATTCATTTATTTTATTTGTTTTATTATTTATTCATTTATTTTTCTATTTGTTTATTTATCTATTTATTTATCTATTCATTTATTTTTATTTATCATTTATTTATTTATTCATTTATTTATTTATTTATTTATTTATTTATTTATTTATTTATTTATTCATACTTGTTTATTATTATTCTTTATTTTCATTTATTTATTTATTTATTTATATTTTTATTTATATTTTTTATTTTCATTTATTTATTTATTTATTTGTTTATTTATTTATTTATTTATTTATTTATTTATTTATTTATTTATTTATTTATTTATTTATTTATTTATTTATATCAAATTTTCATTTGTTATTTATTTATCTATTCATCTATTTGTTTATCTATTTATCTTTATTTCTTTGTTTGTTTATTTATTTATCTATTTATTTATTTATTTATTTATGTATTCATTTATTTTTTTATTCATTTATTTATTCACTTATCATTACTTATTCACATCCGACGTAATTATGGACCAAAAAGTCTCGTGCCGAAATCTTTTTCCTCTGTAATCCTTTCTAATGTTAGCACAGATACACTATATTACTCTACTCCATTCACCACTAATGATATGTCAAAGGAAAGGAAAGAACAACATGAAAAGAGAACAAGAGAACTAAAGATTTAGAAAGTTGTATTTACGTAAAATTATTCTGCTCAACAACAAAATATACTTCCAAGAAATTAAATCAGTCGTGATTTCTGGCCTTCAATTTTCAATAAATCAAGATTGCAAATACAACTTTATTCAAATTTCGTATTGGTCTGAAATCTTATATTATTTTCAAAGCATTAAACATAAACAAAAACATGAATACATCTTATAAAACAGAAAAAGAAAGATTTGTATGTATGTATGTATATTTATATAAATATATATATATATATATATATATACATGTATATATACATGTATATATATATATATATATATATATATATATGTGTGTGTGTGTGTGTGTGTGTGTGTGTGTGTGTGTGTGTGTGTGTGTGTGTGTGTGTGTGTGTGTGTGTGTGTGTGTGTGTATTGTCATTTTTTCTTATTACTTTTATTCATTCATACTCGTATGTATATTAAAACTTTTATTTTTCATTCATTCATTCATTTCTTCGTTTATGTATTGATTCATTGCTGTTGTCAGAGAATTGTGTAAACTCCACGTGCAAAGGCAAAACAGCTGGCAACGGAAAATGACAGTTGTTGACATCTCTGTATCAAGATGTAAATGTTGCAGCTGGAATAGTCAGATAGACGTGAAAACCATTTGCAATACAATGTATTGAATAGTATTCCACCTGTTGGACAAACATCTAAGTGAAGTACCGTAATGTCTGTCACTTGGTTATGCTTATTTTACTTAATTGTTTGAATGTTTATGTATTTCTAATTGTGCTTTTTATTGTTCAATCTTGTCATGAACTTGAATGTGTCTTATCGATGAGTTCTGTCACTTCGAGTTATGGTTGCTAATAGTCCTGAAGTACAAATAAGGTTTTTTCCAAATTGTGAGATTGAGCAAATAACACACACACACACACACACACACACACACACACACACACACACACACACACACACACACACACACACACACACACACACACAATCTCACACACACAATGGCAAGCATTTGGGCATAACATGATAAAATTGATATCAACACTTTTTTTTTCATATCCAAGAGTCAGAACTTATCTCTCGCATGTACATCGAATCAACAAGTGTGTGGATATGGAAATGGTCGAGAAAAATGTTACATTAACCAGTAAGGGAGATGCTGGTTACAAGGAAGAACAAATATCGTAATATAGCTGATACAAAATGTACATACATACATATATACCAAGGCTTTTCCCCCCTTACAAGGGAGGTAGCCAAAAAGGGAAAGGCATAAAATCATTTCCACCCATTTCATCCCTGAATACACTCCACACCCCTCCACCCTCCCTCTTATCTGAGCACCTCCTGGATGACGGGTCATCCCTGCACCTTGTCCACTGCACCCCGTCTGGGGTATTGGCTGCTTGTTATTGTGGCAAAGTAGCATGCAGTTGATACTTTAGGGTCTATACGGGGCGCCCCTACGGACCAGAGCCACACATCATTTTGTCTATGATAGAGGAAAACTCTGTTCATAGAGAAATGATGACACTTTTATTCTACGACTGTCCCTCCGTTATGCTGTCCCCCAACCCCTTGTTGCTGTCCTGTACCATTTCTCTGAGTATTCTTTTTCTGTGGTGGGGGAATTCCCTGTGGTGGGGGAAAAGAATACTGCCACCAAGTATTCCCACTTTGATCGTAAAAGGCGTGAAGAAAGGGACGGGGATTGGGACTAGGCATCTTTCTCCTTGTAGCCCCACAGGGGACATTCCTAAACAAAAAAGAAAAAAGATACAGAATGTAGGTAGGAAAAATCAGCATATGTTCAAAGCTTGTACCAGTCCATTGAATGCCTGTGATACAAAAGGTAGGTAGAAAAAATCAGCATATGTTCAAAGCTTGTGCTAATCCATTGAATGCCTCTGATACAGAATGTAGGTAAAAAAAAGTCAGCATATGTTCAAAGTTTATAGTAATCCAATGAATTCCTCTGATACAAAAGAAAGAACGATAAACATTATTACAGGGAGAAAAACACCTGATGATATATGTCAGACATTATTGTAAAGAAGCAGTTTGAATAATCTCAATTTGCACAGACTAGAGCTTGCTTATAAATACGTACAAAAGAAGGACTGTGACAATGATACCTTAAGGACAAATATCAGAATATGACAAGTTTTTGAATTTGACTCTATACTAACTCTCCCTAAGCGCTTAAATTATAGAACACTTGCCTTATTGACCTATGAATATTTATTGCAATATGAATTATCTCCATTTTCTTCAGCCCTGTCTTAAAAGTGGCGACATACGTGTTACTATATCCAAGCTTGAAAAGGGACATATGTATTATCAGCAGCAGCTGCGTCCTGTTCTGGGTTGTACTGGGTTGTACTTATCATTTTGTTAGTATTGTTATCAGTAAAGAATTGCCAATGTAATCCAGAGTTTTAGCAGTTAGAAACAGATGTCATCATTTAATCCTAAAAACCCCAGTACATTCATGATTTTATATGTATATTTTTACAGTTACGTAGCACAAAATCAAGTTAATAACTTTAATAATTTATTTTGGTAAAGTATGAAGGAAGGAAATCTTCCAGCCCAAAAACGAATTCGAAAAAAAAAGAATAGGTATCTAGAAAAATGAACGTTAAAATTTCAAACTGTATTAAAATTCAATTGCTCCTGTTGGATGTTCGTTCCATTCATTGAGATCGTCATTGGCAAATTATTTCTACCAACGTCTAGGTTAAATCAACGTCCTGGCTGATTGAGGAAATTATTTCTCATTTGGTTAGTTCTTAGACTGGAAAAAAAAACACTCAATGTTGCAAATTACCTCGACCTCCGTCGCAAATACCGACGCTTTAACCGGCGCTCGGAAGATCGTTATGTCTTAAGCCGTGGGTACTGTCATTTATTAAATAAGTTCTTTCTAAGGGAGGGTGGAAGGGTGTGGAGTGTATTCAGGGATGGAATGGGTGGGAATGATTTTATGCCTTTTTCCTTTTTGGCTACCTCCCTTGTAAGGGGGAAAAAGCCTTGGTATATGTATGTATGTATGTATTTCCATCATCTTCTTATGATCGAGGTCAGATGTACAAGCCTGTATATTTATGGCTTGCGCTGTTCAAACGTCTTTTAAATATCGAAGTAACGTTAAATAATTCTCATTCTCTTGGTGCATCTCTGTTCGCGATAGAATTTTCTAGGTAGTTTCTATTGTTAGATTGTTTTTATAGACGACCTGGTGCATTATTAACGCTCGGGTTTCTATATATCATCTATATTTTCTTTTGGTGAAATTTACAGTATTGAAAAGAGTGAGTTTACGCTCAACATATCACGAAACTCAGAAAATATTTTGTTTTGAGGAGTTTCGTTTATGAATACGATACTGAAATGTTTTGATATTGGAATAATATATCATGTTTAGTTGTAATTTCCGATCACGTAAATCCTAGGAGTAGACACCAATTTTGTGAGCTTTGTCTATTAAATCCTAATATATTACCGTTTGATTATATATGGCGGCCATATTGAACGACATCTTGAATATCTCAATTTCTCCAAAGATGAAAAAGGAGTGACCATCAAACTTGAATTCAGCACACTCATTTTATGTACAAATATTCATAGAATATTGTCCATACACAAAGCCACGCTTTATGTATATTCTACCAGATTTCCATCAGAAGCGAGAAATCAAAATCGCGGACATTTTCACTGTGTTCGTACACAGTCATGACGTCATCATAGGACACAACAGTGATCTAACCATGGCACTATTTTGATGGTTTATGTGAGCATTTGGAACTATGGCTCATTTGATGGTTCATGTGTGTATTTCGAACTATGGCTCATTGTGTGTATGAACAAATATTTAAGTGATCTATTTATCCATATATTTTCTTTATAACTTTTCTATTTGTCTATTTGTTTAGGCATTTATCTGTTGCATGATTTGATAATATTACACATCAATTTCAAATTTAATCGTGTTTCACTTAACTTTATTAACTCCTTTACTTTTATTAATTCTACCATATATTAACTATCCGACCTAATTCACCATTTCCTTATCTATTTGCATACTTATCGACGTGTTAGATTACAAAGAAAAGGAAAAGTCTAGAAATTATGTAATTAGTATAGATTGTTAGTTTTTCTTAATCAATTGCCTCTAGCAAGGTGATAAACATCATGGATATTGTCTAAACAGAAATGTAGTAGCGCATTTGTAAATAACACACAAGAAACCCATAGTCGGAGAAAATAAACTTCGAATGGAAGAAGATTCTATATTTCGGCTGCCAACTGTAGCCCTCTTCATATAGAATCTTCTTTCATTCGAAGTTTGTTTTCTCCGACTATGGGTTTCTTGTGTTGTCATGGATATTGTTTTGATTAAGGCTATCCAAATTCATTCAGCAGAAGCCCACTTCCCCCGTAATTCGAACATTTTGTTGACGTTGACCGGAACAAAAATGTATTAACTTTGTTAAAATCTTTAAAGTTTTCATAAACTTTTAGTGACGTCTGACCATGAAGATATAATTGACCGTATCCACAGTTAGCCACTTAATGAATTTTAATCTATTTAAAAATTGAATATCTATTCACCTGAAGTTTCGTCACTATAGATTTACTCTGTTTTTACATGTCCCCAACAAAATATACAAACTGTTGCAGAGCTTGTTTCAGCAAATGTACGCGTATTTCCTGTTTCCTGAACGTCATTTGAAAAGGTTTACAAGTATTTTAGCGCGTCGAGTTAAAGAAAGACACAGTATGATGCTTTTAAACGTTTCCGCAGTAAAAACCACATGTTATTTGAATTTAAATAGACCCAACGTTGTGTGGACTATGAAGTACATACGAATGTAAATATTGGGTTGACTACATCCGTTGCGGTATAAACAAAACTATAACGATACTATTACCAGAAAGAAGAAATATGTATATACATACGTATACACACACACACACATATATATATATATATATATATATATATATATATATATATATATATATATGTATAATATATATACAGGTATATATATATCTTTTCAACCCCAAATAATTTTTAATTCCATACCATCGCAGTAGAGACTGACGAGGAGCTCGAAGGAAGCATATGTTGGAAATTTAAACTTGGTCGAGCCGAGTACTCGAACTCAGCACAGACGTGACAAAGCGTCAGTGACTTAGCCCATTGCACTATCAACTGGAACCATTCAGTGTATGTATAAATTCCCAGAAGTTTAGAATGGCCATAGGGAACCCTATCCCACCTGTCTTGAGTAATATATACATGAAATTTTTTGAAAAGAAACTTTTGTATGAAATTTTGCCATCTGATGCGATGTTGTATAGATATTTAGATATTTGGTGTTTTTTGTCTGTGGCCATATACTGAGGATTTTTTTTATTTTTTTATTCTCTTAATGATTTGGTTCCCTCCATTAATTTTACTGTAGAATTAGAAAATTATAATAAATTGCCCTTTTTAGATTGTCTTATTCATAGAGAAGGTAATGATTTTAAATTTAGGGTTTATAGAAAGCTGAATAATGTGTTTTATTATATGCATTATCACTCGGCACACCAATGTAAAGTAAAGAAAATCTGTATTTTTCTCCATGTTTTACGTGCTTGGCGCATAAGCAACCCCGAATTCATTGTTGAAGAATTTGGGTATATTGTTAATCTAGGTTTGGGATTAAAGTACACTAGAATATTTTTAGATAACGCTCTCGCTTTATTAGAAAAAATACTTTAGGGTTCGATCCTCTCCCCTTTTTGATATTAAGAACCTTTTAGTATTACCTTTTAGTAACAATCTTTCTCAAGTTCCCCATCTACTTAAAACATGGAATATTAAAGTAGTTTTTAATAACCCATGTACATTTAAGAAATTAATAATTAAGAATTCACCTGTTGATTCAGATGGCTGCATATTATACAAAATCCCCTACAGAGATTGTGAAAAGTATTGCATAAGACAAATAGGCAAAGAACTATCAACAAGTATTAAACAAGACAAACATAATATTAAGAAAGCACAAGAATCCAATGCTCTATTTGTTCACATGAAAGATTCTAATCATTTTATTAATTGGACTAATGCTTCCTCTATATTTTCTTGAAATTCATTTATCAATAGAGACATCATAGAAAGTAGTATTATAAAATATTCTGAAGATCCAATCTTAATATTAGTAGTGGTATTTATAATTAGAAATATTCATCATCAACGAAATTTGTAATCAGGTTATAAGTGACGAAAAATATTTGGTGATTTGTAATGTTCTCTAAGATTTATTCTTTTTCATTTGTGACTTTTTGCGTATTACCATTTCCTTTCTAAGTGTTTAGTCTCTTGTCTTATAAACCTTATTGTACCTGTAATTTCATCTGTATTTCACTGACGATGTGAATACCACGAAACAGCTTGAGAATTACTGTTCTTTCTGATTTCCTTCTGATTACCATCAATATATACAAACATACATACATACATACATGCATATATATATGCGCTTTATGGACTGTTGCAATAGATCACAGCCAATGTTGTGAATCGGAAAGAAATCCAGGAATCGAACACACACTTAAGCAAACGTGAAACCACAACGCTTACGATTGAATCACATCCGTTTGAATACACACACACACACACACACACACACACACACACACACACACACACACACACACATTATCAAAGGGTTTACTGGTACACGTTTATCCTTTTGGTTTAACTACCGAAAAGGGGCACGGTCGCACGTGTTAACAGAATAATCGGGTTCCAGGCGGTATAAAAGGATAATCCCCTTTCTCCCGTAGTATAGAGGGACAGGATGAAATAGGTTTAATCTAACCTCCATATCAATAAAAAAAAAAGTCACAACACGAACGGAAGGAAAAATATTGGAAGGTACAAGATTTCTTAAAGAAATTTTCATGTTAAAAATTCATTGTATTGAGTCCTGTTCAGTTCGTTATGTTTTGTTCAATTCACTGAGTTACGTTCAATTCAGTGAGTTCTGTTATGGTACAAAGCAACTTTTATCAATAGAAAATATCAAAATGAATAGTTTTGTGACAATATATCAAACGTAAATTGAAATGATATCGCTGCATGTGTGTACCTATCATGAACACGGATGTGCATATGTGTGTGTGTGTGTGTGTGTGTGCGTGTGTGTGTGTGTGTGTGTGTGTGTGTGTGTGTGTGTGTGTGTGTGTGTGTGTGTGTGTGTGTGTGTGTGTGTGTGTGTGTGTCTGTGTCTGTGTCTGTATGTGTGTTTATGTGTATGTGTGTGTATGTCTTTGTGTGTGTATGTGTGGGTATTCTTTGTACGTTTGCTACCGTAAGCTTCCATATACAGTATATAACATATAGATTCACTTTTATTTGATCTCTTCTCTATACATTATCAATTGTTCAATACAGAGAACACTGGAAATTGACACATGATATATCCTATTTATACAAATATATATTCCGTTGTTGCATATCTAATACAAATATTTATCAATTTATGCTTTAACAAATAATGCAATCCGTTCTCAACAATATCATTATTGGGACAAAATATTAAACTAGATATATAATTTATATTTTTTTCTATAAAAAGATATTATTTTGTAGATAAAGTTAATTTTTGCCCAAATCTTGTTAATGCAACAAAAGAGAAATATATAATCTCATACATACATACATATACCAAGGCTTTTCCCCTTTACTAGGGAGGTAGCCAAAAAGGAAAAGGCATATAATCATTCCCACCCATTCCATCCCTGAAAACACTCCACGCCCCTCCACCCTCCCTCACACACACACACACACATATATATATGTATATATATGCTTCATATATACTTAAAAATATATTTGAACCACACACACACACACACACACACACACACACACACACACATATATATATATATATATATATATATATATATATATATATTTATATACACATAATATATATATATGATATATATATACATATATATATATATATATATATATGTATGTATGTATGTATATATATGCACAGTAATATTCATACAAATGTTCATTTCTTTGTAGCTGCGACAGAAGCCTTCACCTCTGCTTGGACTGTTGTGGCAGGTAACAGTCCCTGCTGGGGATCCTAGAGGAGTGCGGAATTCGAACCTACAACTAGGTAAATGTGGGACGAGAACGTTACCGATTACGCCACTGAGAGGGTGACAGTCTTGCCACTTCGGTTTTGGGAAACAGAAACTAACTTAGACATTGTGTACGGTTCACGCTCACAAAGTATGAAGGAAGAAAGCCAAGAGTATTACTCTTGACTTTGTCTCTCTGAACTTTGTTTGTACAAGAAAAACTCATCAAATCTGAAGGGTTTGATTTAGTGTATGTAAAGTTTTTGGTGTACATATTTCTCAGTCGTAGTAGCTATTTCCCAAAGCTACATTTCAGATAATGTAATTCAGTGTTTATATTATTATTACGTTCAATGCACATTTTCTCCTTTCGCCATTTTCAGTCTCGTTACCTATTGTTCCTTTCTTCCGCCCTTTTGAATTTCTCACTAATATTTCTATCCATCCACCCAGGACTCGTAGTACATACATACATATACCAAAGAATTTTTCCCCCTACACGGGGGATAGCCAAAAAGAAAAAGGCATAGAAACCTCTCCCATCCATTCCATTTCCTATATATTCCACCCCTCCCTCCACCCTCCTCCCTCCCTCCCATCTTAGCACCTCCTGGATGACGGGTCATCCCTGCATCCTGTCCACTGCCCTGGGTCAGAAGCAGTGTCGCAAGACACAGCACATCCACAGCAAGGCCGCTTCATAAATTCGGCGGCCCCCCCCCCTCTCCGTCCCCCTATGCAGAAAAGGAGAAGACGGGGAGAAATCCCATCGGGCTGCGTCAATGGATTTGAATTGGATAAATTTTGGTTTAAGAAAGAAATAGGCAAGAAATATCTTACCTATAGAGTACTTATCGAATGGAATGGACGTTGTAGCTATGCAGTGAATGGTGGAAAAAAATATAAGAGAAGATTAGATAACTTTATGAATGGGGATAATGTGTGATGAGGGACATGGAACTTCCCAGTGTAGACTTTATGGCCTCTTGCAGTCTCCTCCGGTCTTGTGTTTTTATCCTCCTTCTTGACCACCTGGATAATTCTTCTCCATTTCTTCGTTCTCCCTTCTCCACACCTATCTCCTTCTCCATCTTCTTCCCTTCTTCAACACACCTCCTCCTCCCCACTCCTCCTTACTTTCCACCTTCCTTTTCCTTCCTCCCTCCTTCCAATCTTCCTTACTTCTCAACTTTAATCTTTTCCCACTTTTCAACGTCTCTTATTACCGTTTCGAACTTTTTCTCTTTTCATTCTTCTTCCTATACTTCTTTTTCTTTTTAATCTCACCTTTCCTCCCTTCTACTTCCCCTCTCTTCCCTCCTCCCTATCCTCATCCTATTCGCCAGGTAGAGGCTGAGTGTGTTCATGATGAGTACCAGTCACCCCACAATGCATGATTAATGACTGTTGTAGATTTAAGTCACTTTCCCACGTATCTGATTCCCACACTTGTACTTATCTTCATAAGAAATGCAACCTGCAGACAGATTGCATTCAGAATCAGACTAATTGTTGCATGATCCGCTAACACAAATTGAAATTTATAATACCCGTAGTATGCAACAGAAGGAATGTAATTCTTCTCTCCATTTTTATTTCTTCAGGAAAGGGGCGTATAGAACCCAGGCTCCGCTTAAACGTGGCAGCGTCACCCGAGGCTTAAAATCCTTGGTAGTAGGATGAGAGAAAAATGTATATAAGATAAAAATTCCCTTCCTCTCCCAAGTGGGGGTAGCTACCACGCCCTGACCCTTAATCAACTGATTCTGGTTACGCGGCCGGAGTTCCAGTCATTCCGAGCCAAAGAGCTACCAAGTTCGATAGAAATAAAGTCCGGGGTTATGCCCCGGAAGCTGTAACGTGCACAGACATTGCAAGGGGTAGGTGTTTTGGGCAGGAAATTGGACACTTTGCTCTTTTGTATTATTCATATTTGGCAACTATCCGGTAGGCTTCAACACCATTTCCCACATTATAATTTCTGAATGGTAAGAAAATGAAAAAAAAAATGTTAGAAATAATTTTTCATTCAATTTTATATATTTTTGTGAAGAGCACTTTTTGGGTCACAGGGCAAAGGGGCAGGTGCTCGGGCAACCCCCAACCCCCAACCTCCAACCCCCAACCACACCCCACCCCCTCTGCACGGGCCTGCCTGGGAGTCAGAAGAGAATTCTGTGAGGCGGGGTTTGTCAGTGGGCCCCCTCTGATCCGTTTTCTTTCCTTACCCGTTTTCCAAGTACGAGTGCCCACGCTCTCACTCTCCCCTCCATCACTTTTCACCTTTTTCCCACAACCTCACCCTCATCGCTTACCTCCCTTCCCACTAACTCATATTTCCTCTCTTTTTCATTCACTTTTCTTCTCGTCACTCTATCGTTTCTCGTTCCTTCCCTCCTCTCCTTCCTTCTCACATTCACCTTCCCAAATCTCTTCTCCCACCTTTGCCTTCCACCTTCTTCGCCTTCTTATTTTCCAGTTTTGCCAACTTTTTCCCTTTCGCCTTCCCGATACACTTCTGTTTCCCGATTTTCCCATTTCCTCTCTCCATCTTCCCTCCTTCCATCTCCCCCTACTTCCCTCCTTTCCATCTACCCATTTTCTTTGATTATCCCCCCTCCCTATGTTACATCCTCCCCCTTTCCCACCTCTCCATGATTCACCCCTTTCTACTTCCCCTCCTTTTCACGTCCTTCTCTTTCTACCTTCGCAACCCTCCCTTCTTTTCTACTTTCAATTTTCCAACCTTCCCGCTGCCCCACTTTCCCTTCCAATCTCCTCCCCTTCTCACTGGCCTTCCTTCCTTCCTTCCTTCCTGCTTTCCGCCTTCCTGTACCCAGAAACTCGTGCGCTACAGCGGGCAACCAACGTAGCGAGGAATCGTTCTACTTTGTCGAAACTAAATTACAGGAGACCTTCCTGCTTCATATTACCTTCTGTTGCCTTATGTATACTAATAGTGATGATGTCAAAGCAACCCTTCCTAATATATCAAGCCCAACGGCCTTCTTCATGTTATTGAAGAAGGAAGTATCCAAAGCCGTTGACTCGACAGACATTCGTCAGGAGGACGATACGGCGGGATGGTTCGAAACATGCGAGGATGGGTTGAGATTTTACACCTACTGCTGAAATGACATCTACAAAGATCAACTGGCTCATGAAACATTTGAGTACAGTGGTCCAAAAAATTCATACTTAGTCTAGTGTTTCTTACGAGACAGTAAAATTTAGGCTTGTGGGAGCAACGTAACCCAAAGCCTTCACACTGTCTAATGGGTGGTAATGGCCGTTGAGAAGATTGTTGAAACCTGTTCTGACATAGAGGAAGAAGTTTGAACCTAGATTAGGAACGGCAGCGCTTGTTACGGTAATATTGTGAGACGATATTCACTACTGGCGTGTCACGTCTAACATCACTCAAAGACTTCAAAACGATTTCGTTACGAATGAAATATGCAACGTATTCCCTAAGAAACGGCACCGGATTCGTCGACATGAAGTGTGGTGTCATGATTCTATTAAATATTCCCGCAATGAGAATACAAGCGATAAGCGATTTGACAAAACCCTGGTCACTTGTAGCACACAAATGGGTAGCGTCCACAGAACCATAAAAGTCAATAAAAAAATCACCAAAGTCCTGTTTCCAAAGGAAGAACGTATGCTCATCTAAAATATTTTCCTTTTTCTTTTGAGCTTGTGCGGAATTATCGATTTTGGACATAGTTTCATCAGTGATTATGGAGCATGTGGTCCAAACTGATATTCAATTTAGTCAACAAGCATAGATTAACGAATGATAGTTCCCTCTTGAAAGACAACGTGTAAAGGTCCGTTTTGGTAGCCTTGTTATGCCATGAACGCCACTAATAGTGATACTAGATGAGAGGAATATCAGCTATGAGTGGTAAATGCAGTCATGGGTGCTTTAGGTTGCGTCTGTCTAACATCAAGGGGAGGATTTTGAGTGCCCCCACAGAGGTGCGGGTGTTCGAGGAGAGTATCAAAATTCTGTTCCTCTTCCAGAAAAAGTTCTTCATCAGGTTGCATCAGAGGTAGGAGAAGGTGGGTGGCTAACATTCTCGGTACGATTGGTCTTGATTGAAGACGATGCAGGATATTGGATCTGGATCTTACGGCTTTAAAACTTGGGGGAATTCCCATAAGGGCCTGGATGTCCTCTTTGCCATCTATGATATTGGTATGGCCTTCAGTAAAAGGAGCCATCAAATCACCTGTTGAGACCGCGTGGTCTCAATGTCAAAAAAAAAAAAAAAAAAAAAAAAAAAAAAAATCTTAAGCACCTATTTCCACTGTGCTAATTGGTGTTAGATACTCCGTTAACTATAGGAGTTTATCATAAAAGCTACAATACAACCTCTCGGGGTTAAAGGTACGCAAACATGACCAATCCTATGGAACAATTAATTTATGCAAGACTTTGAGCTAAAAATATAGACTGTTTCCAGATGTGTGATAGCATATGCACCACGAGCTGTATGACAACCTAATCTACACAAACTATATAGTTTAGCTTGTACCCGCGTAACTATATCACTTATACTCACACAATCTGTACTTTAAAACAAAAATAGTTATATTCTAGTTAACGTCATATGATTTCAATAAGCTTAGATCTGATCATCTTACACAAGGGAATAATCTGTGGGATATGTGTTCTATTGAATTTATAATGAACTGAAATGATAAGTAGTATTGGATTGTTTAGGATTACAACAAAAACCGTAAGAACAACTCAGGATCTTTGGGTTTATGTCGAGACAAATGTATATGTGTGGAGATTTCCAGCATATGTTTGTGATCTGTGTTCTATTGAATTTACAATGAACCGCAATGGCAATTATTGTTGGATCGTTTTGGATTACAACAATGACCGTAAGAATAACATGGGATCATTGGGTCCATGTCGCGACCAAGGTATATGTGTGAAGCTTTTCAGTATATCTCTTATAGTCCCGAGTAATGTAACACATTTGTATAAATACACTAAAGACCCATTGTTTACTGGATTAAGAAAAGAATGGAAATAACGATTTCCGTATATTTCGATCACTGGCTGTGATCCTCTTCAGCAGTAGAGGACCACAGCCTTTCTGCTGAAGAGGATCACAGCTAGTGATCAAAATATACGGAAATCGTTATTTACTTTCTTTTCTTAATCCAATCAATAGTGGGTCTTTAGTGTATATCTGTTCTAGATTACTGCGTATAACCCTTTACTATAAAAGTGTTCCTTTTATGTATGACGTTAGCCGGAATGAAAGGCTTAAAGGTACTTAGTGTATTTCATGAGCAAAAATTAATCAAATTAATCTAATCGAATTAATTTAACTTTACTTTAACCTTAAAATGTACAAGTATCGAGCTTGATTACCACTTCGGGAAGTTTGTTTCAACTCCTCCCTGCACGACAAATCAAAAGGATTAAAATATCCATGCATAAGATAAAACAAAAACAAAAACACGTAGACAGAAACAACCAGGTCGCCGAATGAAAAACGCAGAAAAAAACAAAAACGAAACGATATATCGAGACGGCTCTCAAATTGATGAAGGAAACTTTCCCCGTTGCTCTTAACCCTGTG
>NC_134784.1:21639475-21641975 GCF_046742065.1 Oratosquilla oratoria
CAGGCTGTTGTGTTTATGTGTGCAGGGATATTGCCATCCGCCGTGTTCTCGAACTTTCAAATTCGCAAACATCTGGCTCAGAAAAAAATAATTATGTGTATATATATATATATATATATATATGTGTGTGTGTGTGTGTGTGTGTGTGTGTGTGTGTGTGTGTGTGTGTGTGTGTGTGTGTGTGTGTGTGTGTGTGTGTGTGTGTGTGTGTGTGTGTGTGTGTGTGTGTGTGTGTGTGTGTGATTGTGTGTGCATGTGTTCGTGTTTGCGTGTGTGTGTGTGTGTGTGTGTGTGTGTGTGTGTGTGTGTGTGTGTGTGTGTGTGTGTGTGTGTGTGTGTGTGTGTGTGTGCGTGCAACGAGTAATGATGGACTGGAACTCCTTTATTGCTTATACGATTCGACCGACTCGGTCTTCTTCAGTAAGCTGTCTACAAACAGCCCGAACCTTACAACTATACATTTTGAAGTTGGGCACTCGGAAAGGTCATCCCGCTAGCCGTCTGGGGATTCCCATTCCCGTACCTGATGCATGCTTCCCAATTGCATTTATTATCAATTTGCTTGCTACCTTCGATAAACATATGAAAACTTCTCTATCACTGGTATTTTCTAAAGTGTTAATTTAGGCAGCTTCAATCATTTTTCTCGTGTATCTCCTTAATCCCGTATGTAGAATGTCGACCCCGTCCCAGTGGGCAAGTGTCCAGATATGTCAGCGTGTTGAACGAGTGAGTTGGATGTCCTGTGTGATCTCATGTCCCTCTTATGTTCAGCTAGGCGTTTCTCAACGCCTCGACCTGACTCAGCGTAATATGTAGAGGTGCACCTGCTGCATGGAATGCGGTAAATGTTACCGAGGACATTCTGGGGCAGTATCTTTTTATTCTTGGCCTTGATAGTTTTCTATATATTTTGATTGGAAGCCCTTGCTATTTTCACCACACCTTTTTCAAGAAACCTGTCAGTGGCTTCGATTTTCTTGGAGTTGGGAACTGAAATTTATTGTATTTTATTCCTCTCGGACAATTGGTCACTTGGTTTCATGAAAATGTTCCTTCTTTTTTCTTTCTTTTTGCTAATCGTCCACCCTGGATATTGTAATGGTGGCGTAGAATATTCTTTGGGTGTTGTACGTACGTATTTGTAATATTGTTTATTTATCATTATTGTGAGATATGGCATTATTATATACATTATATAATATCCATTATATAATATCCATTATGTTATATACTGAAATTTCTTGTATTTTATTCCTCTCGGACTATTGGTCACTTGGTTTCATGAAGATGTTCCTAGCTTTTTCTTTCTTTTTGTTAATCGTTCGCCCTGGATATTGTAATGGCGGCGTAGAATATTCTTTGGGTGTTGTACACACGTATTTGTAATATTGTTTATCTATTATTATTGTGAGATATGACATTATTATATACATTATATAATATACATTATATTATATACATTATTGTGAGAACCAAGTGTTCATTTGAGCGTGCATGTTTTCCCGCCAAGTCGGAGTTTGGTCGCGTCGCTTAGCGTCAGACTTGATTCTGCTTTCGAAACGACCGCACGCTCGTTCTTTTAGTGCTTGTATCTAATACAATATTTTCCATTATTGCATTATTTGACTGTTTCATTGGCCACCCCGATAAAATATTTCAATTTCTTAAAGGTATTAGTTATGTGTATCAACTCACCACCCAACAAGGTCTCACTGCAAACCTGAAAATCTCTGAGGAAGAAACCTATGAACACGCCTGTTTTTACTCGTTCATCTGTGTCCTGAGAAATAATGTACAAAGTCGTCCCTGTTCGTGGGTTTTCTGTACACTGAGAATCTTACTGTTTCATCCATCCTGTGCACTAACGTGTCAAGGAATGGTAACTTCTGGTCAGCTTCCATCTTTACAGTGAACTTTATATCCTTATTGGCGTTATTGAGTCTAACTTATGTTAAATATTGGTATTCTCTGGCATTATCACAATAACGTCGTCCACATATCTTAACCACGTGGTGCCTCTGCCCATGGAGGAAATCAAAAGATCAGAATACTAAACGTTTTCGTTTATTAGGGACATCTTCAGAGTACAAGAAAGAATAATAGAAGAAAATATAAATACAGAAATAAGTAAGAAAATAGTGAAGGTCACATCAATATTTGTGTATTTCGGGGGCTGTCGTGCACAAAATATAGATATATAAGTATAAACACACGCACACACGCACACAATCTATATACATGTATATATATGTATATATATATATATACATACATACATACGTACATACATACAATTGATAATAATAAAATGAATAAATGAAAAAATAAGATTACATATATGTGACCAAAAGTCCTATGAGGCATTTGAGCCCAACAAGATATTACGGTAAAGCGTCATGGTGTTGTCTGACTATTCATTTGATAATGATGTTTTCTAGCTTATACAGACTAACACTGAAATTAATATTATCAATAGTACTCTTGATAAAACTAGATT
>NC_134784.1:21644475-21649475 GCF_046742065.1 Oratosquilla oratoria
GGGCCAAGTCTTGATACATGGCTCGCGATCCCCATAAGGAAGCATAATTGATGAGGAGAATGTGGCATTTCTTACAGTTTCTTGGAAGCTCTTGCTAGGTCTTGGAGACCCTAGTAGGTTATCGCATTTTTTCGCAGTTTCTTGGAGTCTTTTAGAGACTCACAGAGGATGCTGCAAGCCTTTGAAGTCTTCTGTGGTATCTTGTTGACTTGTATGGTTTTAAATGCGGTTGCAGTCTTTGTAACTCGTTTTATGACTTGCAGATTTTTGAAGGCTCTTAAAGACTATTGCAGGTTCAAAAAGACTACAAGATTCTTATATTGGTTCTAAGAATCTATCGAAGGTTCTTGGAGGCTTTTAAGGGATTCTTAAGAATTTTATAAGTTCTTGGTCCTTGGAGACTTGCAATATCTTAAAGACTCGAGTAATCTCTTGCAGTCTCTTAAAGTTACTTGTTGGCTTCTAAAGACTTTGGCTCTTGGAGTATTACGGTCTTTTGAAGACTTTGGAAGTTATTAGAAACCTTTTGAAAAATTGAAGTTTAATAAAAAAAATACATTTTGCATGCTTGTATATGTTTGGAGAATTTCAAGCCTTTACAAGGTCTTGGAGGCCCTCAAATTTTTCAAATATATATATATATATATATATATATATATATATATATATATATATATATATATATATATATATATATTGTGTGTGTGTGTACATATATATATATATATATATTCTTCTTTCTTTCTTTTTTTCTTTCTTTCTTTTATTTAATTTTCTTTTCTTTCTTTCTCGAAGACTAAGACTTTAGCCAAGTAAACGTTACCGGAGCAAAGGCGTTGAACCTTCCGTCCCGTTGACCTTGAGATTTTATTCTTGATAATACTAGACAGTTTCATCCAGTTGAAAGAAAGAACCCAAACTGAAGTTCTTAAGTGTCTCTGTTGAGGTGTAGGGATCAAGTGCTTCATTCATTACCACAGGAAATTTCTCTTAGCTGAATAAGACCACTTAATGACAGACCTCTTAGGAGAAAAATGTTGGAGTAAAATAACACAAGCCTATGACTGAAGGTTTTCCTAAGCTGAGTTAAACAGCATAGGGCAGTACAAGAACCATAACATTTGTTTGATAAATGAACATTTTAGATAAAATGGCATTGATACTGTCACGTCTTGCATGAATAGAATTTATGTTTAGGCAATTTATGGTGATGTATGTAATGTAAGGTACGTATATAATGATTTATAATATATTCAAACAATAGAGTTTTGTATAATATATACACATGACTCTTGTTTCTATGTATTACTCAATTTCTGAGGATGAAAGCAACCCAAGACTTGTTTATCAAATGTGGGAAGAGTGAACAAGGCAGGTGATTTGTTGAGGCTTAAACTACCTTACGTATTAGTGTGTAAATACATTTCATACTGCACTATCTAACGATATTAGGCGGATCGGATGAGAGACGAGCAAAACAAGAGAGATAAGAGAAATATGAGACAAGAGACACGTAGAGACAAGCAGAGAAGTTGACGCCCATGTTTCTTCAGACAAAAACACGTAGAATTGTTCTACATTCGTCGATTACGACAATTCAACTAAACAAGTCCTTTGTACCTCTACGATTCCACTAAGTAATCCCCAAGTACCAAAACATTTCAATTGGCAATCTTCAACCGAAGTGCAAGCCTTCGCCATCCGAATTCTTTTGGATAACTTCTAGACGAAAGCTATGTACGGCTCAACACACGCTCTCATTCTCTGCTATTTCTCCAATACGGAACACCAACCAATCCCTTACGAGTTCCCGCAACAACCAGAAGAATTCCCTACCAGAAGTTATCGTGCATTACTCTCTCCTTGAGTAACTCATTTGTACCCAAGACCTAAAGATCGGACCAGACGACTTTCGTTGATGCGAATTCTAACAACTAGAATCAAGACTCTCCTCTTCTCTCCACCTTAATCAACACTTCAGTTTGCTCGCCTGTTTTTACGTGCTGCATACAAACCCACAGCTAGCTATTGCATATGATAATATTGCATTACGCCATTTCATGTTATAATTGAGAGTTATTTTCTTTTACTAGTATCTATCATTTTCCTATGCTTATTATTCTGTGTCCATTAATGTTTTTTTTTCTACCATTGTAAATAATCATTAATTTTAACAAAGAGTTTGATCATCCTACCTAAGACTCTTAATAATCCTCGTATGAGTAGCTCAAGGACACACTATTTTTATCTATTTTGTTTTATTATTATTACTATTTTTTTTTTTTCTGTGTCGTGATTAGTCTAGTCTGTCGGTTGGTCGTGACAGATACCTTTTCGTAGTCTTTTCTCCGTATACTATATATATATTTTTTTCTCATCATTAAAACTGACAACTGTCTTTGTACTAGCTAGTGGTACAGAAAAAGACGCACCAATACACAGCAAACATTAATCCAATGATTCTTCCCAAAGAGGTCTATCGGAGATACCGAGGTCAGGTACAGGCAGCTGTCGGGCTGCAGTTTCCTAGTTAGTGAAACTAATTTCAACAGCTATTAATAATGATGTCACATTTAATGTACAGGCAACGACAAATGAATTATCTTTATTCTCGATGTTGCTTTATGGATGTGAAATCTATATCAGTGAATACAGGTATGTACAACCAGTTTGCAATATGCTGTTTTCAAAGAAGCTTCGAGTATTGACATATTGCATTCTACACCTAAATTTGCCATTTTGGGTGTAATTGCATTGGTCAAAGAAAACTTTCTTTAGCAGCAAAATAGCTTCCCTTTACCTGAATAGAATCAACAGGTGGCAGCTGAAATAAAAAATCGAGTCTCAAAATGCAGCGTGGGGTTGATTATGGTAGATATCTTTCCAAAGAGAAGGAGGCGTTCTTTGAGTAAAACCGTCAGATGGTAAAGTAAAGATATTAGCCATAGAATCCGGCAAAATGGCTTATCGACAAGAAACAATGGTCTCAAACTGTCCGGAAATATATTCAATTTGGAAGTGGGTAGAAACAATTTCGCCAACCGTGTAGTTAATGAATGGAATAAACTTCCTGTAGAGGCAGTGCAATGGAGCTCAGTTCGAAGCTTTAAGAATCATTTAAATAAGCACCTAAGCAAGATGTTGTAATGATTACAATTTACTTTATATTATTTGTTTTTGTTTTGTTATCATTTATCTGTTTGATTCTCATTTATTATTAGTTATATATCAATTTATTGTTATTTTCTATTTACCTGTTTGTTTATTATTTAACTATACCTATGCATTTATCTATGTATTTTATTTGTTATTTACATTATTATAGTTTTTATTTATTCATTTATTATTAAGACTTTTTTTCGCATCCGACCTAGATATGGACTAAAAGGTCTCCTGTCGGCATGCTCCGCCTTTGTAATCCTTTGTAAACAAGCACTTAACCCTTTCTCTGTTGATGGTGGTTCCCCTTTACTAAATAAAATATCCAGGTGACAGCTAGAATGAAGGTAAAAGGTCTACAACGAAACAAAAAGGTCAACTTATACTCGTACGTGGGACGAAGTGAAGTGTCATAATAGACAAACTCTCATTTCATGAAGGTGAAGAGACTACACCAGGAGGCGCTGATTAGCCAAAGCCACCACCCTTCCCCTGTGCGCTTTAGGGACTGTTGGGGCAGGTTACAGTCACTGCTTGGAACCGGGAAGGAGTGCGGGACTCGAACCCACAACTAACCGAACGCAAGATCAGTACGCTCCCGATTACGCCACCAGCGTAGCCAATTCATGCATATAAATGTACGTAATACACAAATGCGTTCAGTATTCCTTTCGCTCCTATTTACGGTTTATAAACTCGTTCTAGCTACTGCCATTTAGTTTTATACAGGCGGCAGAAACCGTCTGGGTAGTGTGAAGGCAAACCGCAATTAACATTCCCGCTATTTTTCACAACTTTACAAAGGATTACAAAGGCAGAGCATGCCGACAGGAAACCTTTTGGTCTATATCAACGTCAGATGCAAAAATATATATAATAATGATAAATAGATAAATAGATAATTGAATAAATAAAAAATATAATAAGGTAAATAATAACAAACAAAATAAAGGAATAGGTATAGTTAGATAATAAACAAACAGGTAAATATTGACTAGATAAACACCATATGAGGACGGAGCCTTTATTTGTACGACGTTTCGCTTATTACAGCTTTTTGAAGTACAAGTTGAGATATTCCGTGTTCAGGATGTGATAAAGTTTACATCGGAGAAACGTCACGCGACCTGAATACACGAATACGTGAACACCGTTACGACGTCAGGCATGATGTCACCACCAATGCATGTGTGACACATAGAAACAAGGAAAACCATCTTATGGACTGGAAGAATGCAGAGCTGCTGATGCGGGAACCAGACAAAATCCGCAGGAAGTGTTTAGAAGCAGCAATCATTCAAGGAACGAACACTATTGAACAAAACAGGGGCATGTTTAACATATCTCCTCACATTATTCCCCTAATACCCATGGCCAGCAAAATATTAAATATTTAAACCACCCTTTGTGGACATTTCGCACACGGACGTTTGGGCCAGCATTCTCATCCTTTCCCAGTGTCCAATCCCCCCACCCTCCTCCTCCTCCTCCTCCTCTTCCTCTTCCTCCCCCCCCCCCTTTTTCTCTCCCCGTTCCCTCCTTTCCCCTTATTTAATCTCAAGCATTTGTATCTCAACTTGTACTTGAAAAAGCTGTAATAAGCGAAACGTCGTACAAATAAAGGCTCCGTCCTCATATGGTGTTTATCTAGTCAATCTTGTCGGCAGACTGCCACTTTTAAGCAGGTAAATAGTAAATAATAATAAAGTCACATGTAACTAATAATAAATGAGAATCAAGCAAATGAGAATAAACGAACAGACAAATGATAACTTACGCACTTGTTTTATCTACCAACAAACAATTCTGCTCTGCCAAATGAAACCCTCTATGAGGTGAAA
>NC_134784.1:21656975-21664475 GCF_046742065.1 Oratosquilla oratoria
GTCAAAGTTTGAATAATAATGGAAACAAATTTAAGAAATACAGTAAGGGGAATGGAGAGATCAGCGGCGTAACAATGATGAGAAACTTGAAGAGAAAAGACTGCAGAAAAAATATTGTGAAAAAATAACAGAAAAGGAACTTGAGAAACTAACTACACAGAAAGGATCCAAGTTTTACTGACTGGACGCCGCTACATGGTCAGAAGGTGAAGAGAATAGACGGGAAAGTTTGTATGCACACACACACACACACACACACACACACACACACACACACACACACACACACACACACACACACACACACACACACACACACACACAAACACGCATACACACACACACGCATATATGCAAAGCAAATCACTAAGCACACGTGATAACAATACTTGCAGAAACCACTTGGAAAATAAAAGAATTGAATACCGAACGTTTTCTTCTATTCAAGACATCATCAGGGTACAAAGAAAATGACCAAGGGTTGTAATATACATAGTGGCAGAGAAACTGGAGTCGGTAGCATTGAGCCTTCCCCAATTCCTCTGCCACTACAGTATGTATATATTACGATCTTTGGTCATTTTCTGTATTCTTTGTACCCCGATGATGTCTTGAATAGACGAAAATGTTCGGTATTCATTTCATTTATTTTCCAAGTGGTTTTTGTAAAGACACACACACACACACACACATATATATATATATATATATATATATATATATATATGTATGTATATATATATATATGGGATGGGGATGTGGGGGGTGTCAGTGGACACCAAATGGTTTGAATATATATAAATAGATACATAGATACAGATACATGCAATACATGTGTGTGTGCGTGTGTGTGTGTGTGTGTGTGTGTGTGTGTGTGTGTGTGTGTGTGTGTGTGTGTGTGTGTGTGTGTGTGTGTGTGTGTGTGTTCGGGCGCTCCTGTGTGTTATTGCACACGTGCGTATGTGTAATCCCTGTTCATGTTTTGGCCAGCTTTTTCATAACCAAGGTTTTTAAAGCCTGTTTTCCTAGAAATATATCTATAAAAGAAATATTTTCATGTTGCAGAAAGAGCAGTTCAAAACTTGTTTACTCTTTGATGGAATGAAACAAGGCATCCGGGACAGAAAGCTTGTGTCCTGATGACGTTGTCTCTCCCTCGAGGAATCAAATGTCACAGTTTTGTACAGACTTCAACCAATCTCAGGAAGCCGCAGGAGCCGAAGAGCAGCGACCATAGCGAACGGGGGACCGTTCTCAATGCCCTAGTTCCTATTCTCTCCTCTCTTCTTTCTTCGCTTCCTACTATGACTACCCACGCAGAACGAAGGAAAGAGGCAGACTCCAAAGAGGCAACGATTTGTTCCAGACTGGGTTTGCCACAATACAGGGAACCTGGGGGCTGACAGCCCTCCAACACTCACCCGCCTCCACCTCCAACCCTCACCCGCTCTTTCACGGGGATTTTCATAAAGAACTTGAAGTGATGCCTGTAACTGGGCCCTGGGTGATAGGCGTCCGCGGGAAAGAGGATACAACCGAAGAAAATTTTCAAACAAAACAAAACATATAAAAAACTTTTTTTTTATCACACAAACCGATAGAGGAAAAATATGGTAAGGCGATACTATCAGAATCCTGGAAAACAAAAACAGGCAAAAGATATAATGCACTGTGGACACAAGGGCACATCTGCTCAGTCCATCGAGGCTGGAACGCCATCCGGTGGTACTATGAGTATAGTGCCTATGGGTGCAATGGGTTCCAGCGTCGAAGACACAATGAGGACTCAATGTAGACGAACATCCACTCCGCTTCGACGGTCGGCTACACACCTTTGTGCGCTTTTCCTTTCAACCTTCTTTTCTCTATTCACTCGGCCTTTTTTACCTTCTTCCTCTTCCTCCTCCTTCCCTTTTTCCCCTACTTCGTCCTTCTCTTATAGCCTCCCTTATTTTTCCATTTCCTTCCTTATGTTTTTGTTTTCATTCTTCCCTGTTTTCCTTACCTTCTCTCTATTTTTTCTTCTTCTTTTTCCTGGAGAATTTCTTGTTCTTTATACACGTAAAGAAATAGAGATATGGAATAGACAACTAGAAGAAAGATCAGTTTTAGTCCAAAGAAATGACTGTATGTAAAGATGGCTATTAGTACCAAATGTCATTACGTATTTTTTCCGCTAAAACGAAAGAAAAAATATGATTATTACTCGGTTGCCCCCCTTTAACAGAGAAATAGCATTTTTTGATTCACAATGTCAACAAATTGTTTCATTCATCTCCATGGCAACACTTCATCGACGTCAGAAAATTGTTCTTATTGAACCACAACCAAATTGCGTCTGATTGACTTGACATACTTTTAATCTACTCAAGCGAACCTGTCCCAATTAACTAGCCTGGGAGTCTCGGCCTCTTCTGTGGTTATTAGGGCTCATACCATATGATTCAATACAGCTCAGGGAGACCTTTATTAACCAAAGGGGCCTAAGACTATCCCTATTAAAATGATCATTTTACATATTCAATCTAGCTACTGTCAGAAAAAAAAAAATCAGCACAGCTCAGGGAGACCTTTACTAACCAAAGGGGCATAAGACTATCCCTATTAAAATGATCATTTTACATATTTAATCTAGCTACTGTCAGAAGAAAAAAAATCGGCTAAAAGAACACTTTCATTACCTTAACTTCAGCACTTTAAAGCACTCTATATATTTTTCTGAAATATTGTGAGCCAGTATTTTAAACTTTTAAACTGCCGGAACTGACTTTTAAGGACAGTGTCACATTGTCCGATTCTGCCGTTAAGGCTTTATACTGGCTATAGCAAAGTCTCTTTTATGAGTCATTACATTCGAAAGGTTATGAGAGTATCTTAACTAGGAGGAGATAGTGGTGATTTTATTAAGCCAATTTAGCTTGCCCATAGTCTGGCCGCATCCTACCCCGTTGCATAGTGTGACACCAGCATAAGTGTTACATTGGCGGCCGTAATGCAATTTCCTTCAAGTAAGGAAAACGGCCTGAATAACTTCATTCAAAGGGATAAAACTGTCTAACAAAAGCTTACTGTCAAAAGAACCAGACTCGATTTGAAGGATTTATTAAACCTGACGTTTCGATCCCCGTCCAGTGACAAGTAAACATGAAAAGATATGTTGAACTGAAAAAACATGATAAGTGTCTGATAGGGAACTGGAAGAGTGAGAACCAAGTGATCGCTGAGAATAGGATACCAAGTCGATCAAGAACCACATAAAAACGAGTTTACTGTATGCAACCCGCTATACCCCCTGAAGACGATTCCTGAACGGGAATCGAAACGTCGGGCTTAATAAACACTTCAAATTGAGTCTGGTGCTCTACTCTCTTCACCAATATGGATCCCAGACTCCAAATCTTCACGTTTATAGAACGACGCTAAGGCGTTGAATTGTTCAACACAGTCAGGAAAATGGAAGACTGTGCGCTCAAGAAGTGTGTCATTCATGTACATCTTCGGTTTTCTTACATGTGCCGAAACCACAACACACTCCCTACATTTACCAGAGTAAGACCACCTGTCAACATCAGAAAACCCAAAGACGGAGCAGAGAGCTGTGGTCCCTGACTCCTAAAATGCACAATAAATCATCACCATAGTAGAATCAACAACATCAACAGAGACATCGCCGCCACCAAGAGACCAATGCGCTACTATGTTGCAGCCAACTCATTTTGATGCGGTACGAGAGAAGATCTCTAACCTCAGCAGATCCAAAACTTCTATCAAGCGGATGTCCCTTGAAGCTAAGTTCCATCGCTTGGTGGACAAAAGACCACCCACGTCACCAAGATGGGTGATTAACCTCTCTAGTAGGCAACTGAGAACAGTGTGCTGTCCAGAGGCCTTAGCTTCAACATGCAAGGTAAAGTCAACCACGTAGAGATCCTGGCCGCGGCTGAATTAGGTATCGATCTGATGGAAGATAAACGGGTAGCTAGGACCAAACTTGCAGGAACCCTGAAATCTAACAACACCAGCCTCTCACTGATTTCGGAGAAAGCAAAAGCTATATTCGAGCTACGTAAGGACCGTTCGGTGGTTATTTTAACCAGCGACAATGGAAGATCGACAATCATCATTAATAGAGAAGACTATGACCAGAAAGCTTTGGCATTGCTGCAGGATACTGAGACCTACACCATTATACCCTAAGACCCCACCAAAATGTTGCAAGCGAGAGTTGAACGAGAACTGAAAGAACTCGGAGAAAAACGGGCTATTAATTAAGACGAATGGAAGAAAATGAGAGGAGGCGATGCCACCATCCCTAAATTCTATGGTTTACCAAAAGTTCACAAAGACAATATCCCTCTTCGACCCATAGTGGCCTTCAGTGGTTCACCGACTTACCATCTCGCTTCATTCCTGGCAAAACATCTTAGACCACTATTTTTTTACTCACCACACATGCAACAGAATTCGGCTGACTTCGTTAAGGCCTCAAGTAGAGGAGATGTCTAGGTTTCCTTTGATGTTCAATTCATGTTTATCTTTATTCCACGGGAATTGGCAATAGGTTCTCTGAAATTGGCCATGGAAGAGACCTCGGGACTCTCGAACAACCAGAAACTTTTTTACCAACGCTCGTGGGACTTGTCTCTCTCTGCCTGGACTTAACGTACTTCTACCCCAGAGATCACACCTACCACCAAAGCAAAGGCAGACCCATGGGCTCGCCTATTTCAGTAGTAGTCTCGAGAAACAACTATTAATGGCAGCACCCTCTTCTCTCAAATTCTGGACTAGGTACATTTAAGACGTTTTTGCCACACTAAACGGCAAAGATATAGATTTTTTTTTTTTTAATTACATCAATAGTACTGAGCTGGCCATTCAAATTTTGATGGAATTGGGTACGGACGATCAACTTCCGTTCTTAGACGTCAACGTCAAACGTGTAGGAGGTGCCCTTGTGACTAATGTTTACAGGCAGCTTACACACACACAGACAGATTCCTAGACTACAGCAATTACCATTCAGACTGCCACAAGAAGAGTGTGATCAGGACACTTTGGAACAGAGCAGATAAAATCTGTTCCGCGATGGAAGCAAAAAAGGAAGAAAAGAAACAACTAATACAAGTTTTTGAGACAATGTCTACAACTCGCAGAACTGTGCGTGATTGGACAAAAACACAACGCACCAACACACACGTATAGAGTCCACGCACGTCACGCAGTCACGATCCCATACATTAAGGCACTTCTGAGGTCACTCGCAGTGTGCTACGAGGCAACGTAATACAAGCGGCCCACAAACCCTGCAAAACCTTACACAGAAACTTCACCAAAGAGAAAGATATTGAAGACCACACACAGCAGGCCGGAATAGTTTATCACATAGGCTGCTCTGATTGCGACACAGACTACATAGGGGAAACACAGAAGAATATAGCGACAAGGATAGTAGACCACCGACGAACAGTGAGACATAAAGAGCCGAAATCCGCCCTATACAAGCACACATCAGATCACCAACACACCATTGAATGGGACAGAGCCAAGGCAATACACAGAGACAACAACAAAAGCATGGGGGACCAAGGACATTTGGATAAACAAGAGCATTGAACTCAATCCAATCTATCTAGGGACTAGGAGCACGACTGTTAAATGCATCCATAGAAGCGACATGATATTGGGTTAACGATATCTAGCATTTTATATTTATATTTTCAACAATGTGTTATATACATTTATCCTATCCCCCAATTCTTCTGTTTTATTTTCTCTTTTTTCCCGTTTTCTTTCTCTTCCTTTTCAATTAAGTTCTTGATACATTTGGCATCCTATTCTCGGTGGTCACTTGGTTCCCGTTCTTCCTGTTCCCCATCAGACACTTACCATGTTTTTCATTTCAACATATCTTTTCATTATTACTTGTCACAATTTTTTTATTTCATCAGTATGTTTCATTTTGTTTCAGTTCGTTCCCCCAGGTCACAGTTACCATTTCACTTCCTGTTTTACTTAGCTTTATGCGACATTTGGTCACAAGGGTGACAACTTTCCCAGCTCCTTCCCAACCAACGGCCACTTTCTTTTCCCAGTTACATTATTTTTCGTTGCCCAGTCAGTTGAAATATCAATGTTTGTATTGTTCACATTACTCTCTTGTGTAAATCTATTCCATACGTGTTAACATGAGAGTTACTTATTTGCACGCGTGACAATTCATCCCTTCACATGGGACACTTGGTCCGCCACCTTGGCGGTCGTGTTTCTTATATTACCTTTTCGTGTTTCTCACAATACCTTTTTGTTTCATTTTTATCGTATGTTATTCATTTTGTCTCATGTTATTTTTTTGTGTTTATCATGGTACCTTTTTGTTTCACTTTTATCGTATGTTATTGTTTTTTCTCACTCATGGTGTATTTTTCTGTATTTTAGTACATTAAATGGACATTTCGTCATGATTAACGGCGCGAGGACTTCATCGAGATCCTTTCCTACATGCATCCCGGATCACATAAAAACGAGTTAACTGTATGTAACAACCCACTATTTTATCAGAAAATTTCAAAACACTGGACTCAGAGTAACAGAATTTATTACCGACGTTTCGAACCCTGTCCAGGGTTCATCCTCATAACCCTGATGACGAACCCTAGACAGGGTTCGAAACGTCGGTAATAAATCCTGTTACTCTGAGTCCAGTGTTTTGAAATTTTCCAATAACATGGCTCCTGGACTCCAGCTCTTTACGAACGTAACCCACTATATCCTCTGGAGACGAATCCTGGAGGGAATCCAAACGTCGGGCATAATAAACCTTTCAAATCGACAGTTAGACGCGTTACCGCCGAACAGGTAGTGTGTTACTAAAAAGTTGTGTATATACATATACACATACGACGTGACGCGGACCGCTCTAAGGAAATTAAAATCGGTAACGCATTGATGGAAATGCACCCTAGATTTTACGATAACGCACTACCTGCCCGGCGGTAACGCGCCCAGCTCTGCAAATTGAGTCTGACGCTTTACTCTCTGCACTAATATCGATCCCAGACTCCAAATCTTTATATATATATATATATATATATATATATATATATATATATATATATATATATATATATATATATATGTATATCACTGTCCAGAAATGTCGTAACACATTGATAAATACACTAAAAACCCACTGTTAATTGGATATAAGAAAAGAAAGGAAATAACGATTTCCGTATATTTCGATCACTTGCTGTGATCCTCTTTGTATTCCGCTTGAAGAGGATCACAGCAAGTGATCGAAATATACGGAAGTCGTTATTTCGCTTCTTTTCTTATATGCAATTAACAGTGGGTTTTTAGTGTGTGTGTGTATATATATATATATGTATATATATATATAAATATGATATGTATATATATATATATATATATATATATACTATACATATATATATGTATATATATATATATATGTATATATATATAATGTGTGTATGT
>NC_134784.1:21676975-21681975 GCF_046742065.1 Oratosquilla oratoria
TTTTTTTTTTCTTTGTGACTAAATACATGTCGTCTCTCTGAACTTTATTTTCTTTTTCTTTAAAGTTGGATATGACTATCTGTACCTGCGCCAGTTACCACTGGGTAAGTTGTGGCTGACTGGATGGTGATAGATTTGTAACCAAAAAAAGGATCTCAATTTCCTTAATATTTTTATGTTTGATTTTCCCTTTCTGTATTAAATGGTGTGGTATTTGGGTAAGGCCTGAAATAGGCTCCAATCCAGTATAGGAATCTCCTATCAAATTCGCATCACAAACATGAATGAGATGTTTTAGTATCATCTGAAGCAGAAGAATAACATGTTGGTATGCAAATAGGTAATCAAGGTTAGTTTAATCTCTTCAGTACCAAACGTTTGCCACGAAGATGAACAAAATAGTTAGTGGTAGGTTGAATAAAATAAAAATAATTCTCCAATGCATAACAGATTACTCAAAATTGTTACCTCTTCTTTACTGAAGGAGATGAACGGAACGAGTTTACAACAACCATAACTAAATTGCTACAATCCCTTTATCAAGAAAAGTTCAGACTGTTTTGGTACTTTATTTACATATTGATAATCATGGAGAATAATAAGAAAATATGCATTTTTTTTAAAACAATTGTTTACGCCAATCATGGAACAGCAGTCACCTAACCCATCAAAAATAAATAAATAACTTATCTTTTTTCAACCACAAATCACTTTTAATTCCATGCCATCGCAATCGAGACTGAGAGTCGCTCGAAGGAGGCATCCGTTGTAAATTGAAACGTGGACGAGCCGAGGATTCGAACCCAGCTAACCCGCAACAAAGTTACAGTTACGTAAACCAATACGCTATCAAGAGAGATAGCGTATTGGTCATTGCGATGGCATGGAATTAAAAGTGATTTGTGGTTGAAAAAAGATGTTGATTGATCACTGGGAACCATTCAGTGTGTATAAATAAATAAATAACAGGTGGGGCTTAGGTGACAAAGTTCCGTGAAGAAAGGTGAAGAATCTACGCCCGTAAGCTACATACACATAACTATGGCTGAAGACGTCACCTTGTCCTATGACAGCGTTTCCCAACCTTTTCCGACCATAGCACCCCCTGTTGTGACGTCCAAGCAATCCAGCACCCCTATCTTGTTATTAGAAGGATAAAAGAAAGTGAAGTGTGCTGCTTGATGATTTATTTTCTTGATTCCTTAGAATTGAAACAAATTGACAATATTGTTTGTAGAAGAAATAAGAAGGCCCTAGAAGAATTAAATAGCACGGAAAAAGTCAAATATGCACAACTAAACTATTTCCATTATCTCATGGCCCCCAAGGTGTTGTCTGCCGTGTTGTCACGTACTGAATTAAAACATTCAGCATATACCGGAACCTGTCTACTACCTTGAGTAGGTTAACATGGAATATTCTAAATGCATATTGATTTTTTCATTAAATGGAAGGTGATATGAGTAATTGTTATACATGTAAAGAAAAGAAGAGACTTCTTAAACGATGTGGCATCTCAGGTCAGGCGACGTTGCCTCGGCTCACGACCTAGGAATTTCCGTTTTTTTTTTTTTTTTTTTTTAGGGGGGGGGGCGCTGAGTCACAGGCGCGTGGGTCACTCTTTAATTATCCCGGTCATACATGCAAATATAAAGAAACCGGTGTGCATCACTTCCCAGCACCCCTGTAATTGCTTTCAGCACCCCAGGTTGGGAAACGCTATCCTATGTATTAGGATTGATAGGACAGCAAAAAATGATTGATTCAAATGCAGAACTAAGCGATTGCTAGGCTATTACACTCTCGATTGCTCCACCAATGAAGGAAACAAAACTAAACAGACAAAACTATGACTCACCTGCGAGAATGCCACTCCCAAAAAGCACAAACTTTTGAATCCGAGTGTTCCAGGCCACACGACACAAACTTTTATGACACGTTTTACGACACGAGCGTCTTGTCCGAGACGCCTCCAGGTCAACCTTTGCAGTGCACCTCTGTACTATACTGAATTTGGGTCTAGTAATCACAAAATTATACTATTCAGGTGGACTATCACGTAAGCAGGACCTCTAGCATTCGAGTCTTTGTTCATTAACGTGCCAGTCTTCAGGTCAACCTTTGCAGTGCAACTCTGTACTATACTGAATTTGGGTCTAGTAATCACAAAATTATACTATTCAGGTGGACTATCATATAAGCAGTACTTCTAGCATTCGAGTCTTTGTTCATTAACGTGCCAGTCACTTCCCTGGATTATGAAATCACCTGACAAGCGCATCACAGTGATGTGTTTATGGCATTAATTGGAAACTGCTCCACAACTCAATGTAATCATCTATTGTCAATTAATGTAATACCTATGTACTTTCAGCTTAATAAAGTAACTTGGTAGTAGTCAGAATTAGGCCTAAAAAAGGTATATAGTGAGATTATTCCATTAACTAATCGAACAAAACCGTCTGGTCTTACTCGTAACAAAGTCCATCAACGTCTTCAGAACTGTGATGGCGTTTACAGGTTCTATTCTGGTTTAAGCCATATGATTTTATTGGAGTGAGAAAGCGACATCCGTAGTAATAGAATTAATACGATCTCTATCAAATCCTTCGCCAGAGTGACGCAATTATGAGGTAATTATCCTAAAAAAAACTAACGTCACAGAATCTCCCTTCAGGGTTTCTATTCTCCTAGTGCCGAAGACCAAAGCACACGAGCTGCCTTAAGATACTCACAGAGCGGTCTGAAACGGCGGTGAGATGATGACGTGAGCGGTTGCGTTTGAAACGGAAATTGAAGCGGAGTTCGATAATTGGAAGACCGATTTTTAATTTCCAACTTTCAAATGCATAGCAAGGTGGCTGGATTGACTGTAAGATCTTCGGTTTCCTATAATAACAAATTTTACTACCCACCAGTCAATACTGTAGCCGAGAGCACATGTACATACTGTATACACTTACATACACACAAACACACACACACATACACACACACACACACACACACATATATATATATACATATATATACACACGCACACACACACGCACACACATGCGCACACACACACGCACACGCGCACATACACACGCACAGACACAGACACACACACACACACACACACACACACACACACACACACACACACACACACACACACACACACACACACACACACACACACACATATATATATATATATATATATATATATATATATATATATATATTCATAGTGTAAATGGGCAGGAGGTTTTCCCTCAAGCATACTTCATTAAAATGAATGGCAAGCTTGTTATGACAGAGCTTCTTGCCGTATTTTTCTCTCTTTCTTAGAGTGATCTTGCCTTCTGTAGGCAGTAACCTTAATAAATCTCCGTATGTCATGTTGTGGAATAACATACATAATCTATAAATAAGCCAAAACGCGTTTTCACACCTCTTGGTGCTTCCTCAGTGGCAGGTACGATTCTAAGGGCTGGGCTGATGTGTATGGGTATATATGGGACAGGCTGGGGGGATTTTGTCTAGTCGTTGGTGTGGGATTTTGTCTGGTCGTCGATGTGGGATTTTGTCTGGTTGGCGTCGCCGGAGCTCCGTGTCGTTCTGTAGGTTGGAGGGTGGCGTGCATCTGTGTTTTTTGTCTCATTTTCACTGGGGAATGATCTTCTCACACTTGGTAGGATTTTTAAGTCTTCGAGTTGGGTATTCATTCCCGGGGATAGATCCTTGATATACAAGGCCTCTAATATAGGTAAACGTCGTGGGTTAGGTCTTCTCTTCTTAATTTTGCTTGATGGACTTCGCTATGATGATTTTTAGGTGCTCCTGAGTTTAGGTGATATGACAGACGACGCGAGAGCCTCATGGTGGTCATGCCGATAGTAGGATGGCTCACACAGTTCCCATATTTGCAGGTGTACCTATATACGACATGAGATTTTTGAAGTTCATCGACGATCTGCCTGGTGTTGTTCCTTAGGAGTAGGTTCGAGGTTTTTTTGTTTTGATAATAAATAATGAAATTAATTTTGGAGCTTGATTCAGTGGGCTTGATGTTTCTCTTTATGATCTGTTGCATCACTCTCTCATCCTCCTTGTATGCAGTGGAGAAGAAGGATTTGTAATATATATTTATAACGTTCTGCGCTGGATTGTCTGATGCATTTGCTGATTTAATTTCCTCGTACCAATTTTCCATTATTTTCTTGGTCACTTTTTCAATGTCTCTATTGCTAAAACCGTTGTTGATTAGGACTTGTGATGCTCTTTCTAGTTCTAGGTGCACATTTTTCCAGCTACTACAATGGCTAAGGGATCTTCGTACATATGCACTAATTGTTGAGATCTTGTACTTTTGTGGGCATTCACTCAGTCCGTTAAGGCAATGTCCGGAGTTACTAGCTTTGGTGTAAACTGAGGTATGAAAAGATCCTTCCCCCTGTTTCACGAGGACATCAAGGAAAGGGAGAGATCCATTTTCACTGTTTTCGATGGTGAAGTTAAGACCTGAGGCTTCTATGAGTCTCTGTTGTAGTGCTACGACTTGTTCGTTATTTTCCGCCTTTACGAAAATATCGTCTATGTATCGACAATATATTTGCGGTTTCTGTACTTCACCGAAGACCTCTTCTTCGATACTACCCATGCAGAAGTTAGCAAAATGGACTCCCAAAGGACATCCCATTGCAACTCCATCTATCTGGCAGTATTTGGTACCTCTCGGGCAGGTGAATGGGGCTTCTTTAGTGCAAATTTCTAATAGTTTCTTCATCACTTCTTCTGGGATGTCGCATTTGGGGTAGCTGTCGTTGTGGTAGACTCTATTGATTATATATTGTATCGTACGATCTACCGAAGTATTCGTGTAGAGGCTTTCTGCATCTAACGAAGCAATTACACCTCTAGAGTTGTGGTTGGTCAGGATATCCAAGAAGTCGGTAGGGGACCTGACACAGTAAGATGACGGCATTTATTTATTATCAAAAAAAAAAAAA
>NC_134784.1:21691975-21694475 GCF_046742065.1 Oratosquilla oratoria
AACAAAAAAAAAAAATCAATCAACATCCTAATCGTACCCAGCGGGAAGTGAGAAAACTCTGGTAGGGCGAAGCCATGTTAGTAGCGGCAAGCCGCTATATTTTTAGGCCGACGTTGGGTCGCCTCCTCGCTTGGAAAGGGCTGTCAGAAACTAACGCAATTAGCCTGCAATGGGCCCCGGGAGTCAAACTAATGACCGCAGGACGGAATCCACATGATCACCACGCGGAATATATCTTAGATATCATATTGATGCAGTTAACAATGAACATGGATTTGATATAAAAAAAATATAAGATAGTTTAAATAGATTTGTAAATAGTTTTTGGTGAAACGTGTTTCGAAAATCATTCATCAAATGGTAGAAAGCCATTCCCGGTAGTTGTCATTTACATGAATTTTATGGTCACGTGTTCTGGTTGTCAGCGAAGATTCTTGTTTTCTTGTCCGTTTTCAAAGAAGAGAGAAAATTATATAAAAAAAATCCCCTTGATTAAGCTGGTTGAAGTAGAATTATTCTAAAATTAAATTAATTACAGGTTTCAAGGCCATCTCCTCACATGAAAGGAATCAATTAGTCATAAGCAAACATAGAAAAAATATACTGAATTATGTATACACAATTTAGATATAAAAAGGTTATTCTGAAAAAGTGTGGTATGAGAGTTCTATATCCTTGGAGTCAGCTGAAGTCTGGAAATACCACTCGAGGTGAAAGAAATTTTCTACGTGAGTTGTTATAAGCAGACATATTGAAAAACATGTCTTCAATTTTATATGAAGTATGAGATATGAAAAAAGATTATTCTGAGAAAGTGTTCTTGAAGTTTAAAAGCTTCAAGTCATTTGAAACAATCACAGAGCACCGTATTGCCTGGAAAGCAAAAACTATCTACTTTATTCAGAATAAGTAAGTATAAGTTGTGGTAACGTTTGGACTGTAAAGTCCTGTTCACACTAAAGGTTCCAACCGTGGTGGCTCAATTACAGTGTAAGTCAATGGAGGCTTTCACACATAACCGCGCATTTTTTCTTTGACTTTGCGGTACCACTGCGGTTTTGGTGCGGTTCAAACCGCTAGTGTGAACAGGTCCTAAGGATTGAGTGAAGTCTGGAATTAAGAGGGGGGCATAGTACTATCTTTTCAGTGTGGTTACAGTTGTCTGAGTAGCGACCGTTTCTTTTCGTCAAAGGAAACATCAGTTCGTTCAATCGTGCATTGAAAGAAAACTTATCTTCCCAGGAGTGTCCGAAGATAAATTAAACTTCGCGAAACATTATGAGAATCGGTTAACAGTGATTTATACGTCTCTAGCCGTTTTTCATTATATTTCGCCGTTTTTAATCTATCTTTAGACAAACATGGAAAGATAGTTTTCTTTTTCATTGTACGTGTTATTCTTCACAACCAAATATTTCAAAATCTTAGTTTTATTCAAATTGTAAAACATATATATATATATATATGTATATATATATATATATATATATATATATATATATATATATATACACACACTGAATGGTCTCCAGTGGAGATATTGATCTTTAAAGATTAATATCTGCTCTGGGTACCATTCAGTGTGTGTGTATAACACTTGCCCACGCGCACATACTATCATTGTACCATCATAGCGGGGATGGGTTGATTACAAAAAATTCGTGTATATGTATGTAGCTCGAGCACACAAATATAAAAATTTTTACTCAATTTATCTCTCTTGATGGCGCAGTGGTTAGTCACTGTTACTTTGATACGTCTGAGCTGAGGTTCGAGCCCTTGGCTTCACTTCGTATCAGTTTCCGTATATGTCTCCGAAGAGCGTACTGTTAGTCTCGTTCGTGATGACATGGAATTAAAAGTAAAAAGTTAATGTGATTGAAAAAAGATATATATATATATATATATATATATATATATATATATTTAGAAATTGTTAGAAATATATTACGCTATTACATCAAATGCATCAATATCTACAAAGGATTACAAAGGAGGAGCATGCTAACAGGAGACCTTTTGGTCCATAATTAGGTCGGACTATAGTAGTTCATATAGGTATTTCACAGAATTTTTACGGTAGTAAAATTTCAAGGTAATCTGACTAAAGTTCTAAAACCGATAATATCATAAATCCTCCAGATATTCTGTAATTTTCTTTTCTTAATGCATTACAATGTTAGACTAAATAATCCAATCATTTTGGAATGATTTACAAATGTTTTGTCAAATATTTTATTAACAACAAATAGTAAACTTAGTGTACAATGTGTTTGAGTACAGAGAGCCACAGTTGAAAAGTACTCTGTGAAATTATTTTGCAAAGCCAAGTTTTGTTTTGGATACCATTCTATGGAAATGGACCAGAACACTTGTTAGATAAAATAAACTTTAAGCAGACGTGTGAAACATTTCTGTCGGTATATAGTGATATCCCTATTGTATGCTAAAATGTACAAGGCTTGCAATACACTTAATTGATTCTTTCAATTTATAAATA
>NC_134784.1:21699475-21729475 GCF_046742065.1 Oratosquilla oratoria
ATATGTGGGAATTTTTTAAAACATTCTCACTGATATAATTCATTGTTAAATTCCTTAAAAAAAAAAAAAAAAGTTTTCGAAATCAATCTTTTCCAAAGGGGCTCGTTGAGAATTTTGTTATGAGTATCAAAATTATCTGATAACCTAGAAGGATATATAATATATATATATATATATATATATATATATATATATATATATATATATATATAAATATATATATATATATATATATACATATACATAGTGATAATTCTAAATTAATTTGACGAAAACTAATGAAAATCATATATGATTCCACAATTGCTTTTTACATAGGTTAGTAAGAATCACACCTTCCCGGTTGTATCCAAATAATCAACTTAGTAATTCAAATGAAGGTATGCTTCTGACCTTAAACTATTATCTTAGTTTGTCATGATAAGCTGATAAACGAAACGCATCAAAGTAAAATTTTACCTGAACCAAGTTGTTTGTTGAGCTAAAATTTTGTTTTATGAATAAAACAGAATAAAATGTTGAAATTTGCACACACAAAAAAAGCGATCAAGCCCTGTGAAGTGCAAGATTATGAGGGTTGGCATTAAAAAAATGAAACGAAAAATAAAATTTATTATATTAGAAACAACTTCTGAAAAAGAAAAAAATTATCATGACCGGGGATTTGCCTAGAAAAATAAACGAACAAATATTATTTCTTTATTCAGAAAAAGAGCAAAAACCAAAAAATAATAGGCCTATAAACCTCATTCGTAAAAACAAAAAAATTTAATCCCTTACAAGAAATATGATCGAATATCTCTTTCAAAGCAATTCCTTCCAATTAGCAACAGCCAACAGGGATAGAGACGAACAACCTTGCGCAAACTTAAGTTCTATAATTTAACATCACAGTTATCTATTCACAGTATCCAAATACTGTTAACAACACTGACTACGTGGCCAGTATATTAAATGATATGTATAAGCTTATGGCTTCTAGAATACACATACAATATACTGACGTAAATACAATATAAATAATACGATATTGTCAATGAAATACAGACAATGATGATATTACTAGTGTTTACAATGCAATATCAATAAAGTGTCGAAATATAATACTGTAAATGAAGTATCAATAATTTCATATTTTTTAGCGAAATACCTACAATATTCTCTTGTTAACAGACAATTGTCATCTCATAGACATTTGCTCTTACTAATTTCAGTATTTCCTGTAATACTGTATGTTACAGGAGGCCTATACTTCTTCGGCTTGTGGCCCTGTATTTAGATGGATAAGATAATATCCTTTTTGTAATATTTCCTTACAAAAATGAAAATAAAATAAAATAGAATAAACCAAACCAAACAAAACAAAACAAAAAACAAAAAACAAAACAAAATGAAATAGAAAAACGGAGTCTGAGCTGTTAGATAGATAGATAGATAGACAGATAGATAGATAGATAGACTTTATTTGGCAATGAATCAATGTACATGAAGTGCAAATAATGACAAGAACACATAGTTCGGAATAATAATTGCAAATTGCCGAGGATAACACAAAAAGCATGTACGCTTATTTCCGTTGCCTTATGTGTTAGGACTGCCAGGGTGTGTGGAAGTTACTTGGCACCTCCTTGGAGCCAAACTCAAGTCTGTATCAACAGTGAGCTCTTCTCTTTTACTCCTTCTACCTCGTGTGTCCTCTTCCGAAGGAATTCCCGGCCAAGCAAGAAGAGTCTTTACATAAATTATGACAGATGCCTCAAACCCTCCCTCTCCCTCCTCTCCCTCTCCCTCCTCTCCCTCCCTCTCCCTCCTCTCCCTCCCTCTCCCTCCTCTCCCTCCCTCTCCCTCCTCTCCCTCCCGCTCTCCCTCTCACTCTCATTCCTGCTCCTCCAACCCTTCCCACTCTCCCTCCCCCTCGCCCTCTCATTACTCCTCCCCCTCCCCTTCCCCCATTCATCCTCCACCCTCCCTGTCCCCTTCCTCTTAACTTTTGTACGTAAATACGGTAACGCACTTTATTGATTTTCCTCTGGTTAAAGTCGTACGATTTTTACCTGGCACAGTGGTGCCTCGAGATACTTTTTACTTTATTTATTTATTTATTTATTTATTTATTTATTTATTTATTTATTTATTTATTTATTTATCTCTTTATTATCTATATTTTTATCTATTATTTCACTTATTTAAATATTTATTTGTAATTATTCTTTTATTAATTTATTTATTTATTATTTCATTCTATTTGTTTATTTATTCATTTTTTCATTTATCTATTCATTTATATGTTTATTTATTTATATATTTATTTATTTATTTATTTATTTATTTATTCATTTATTCATTTATTGTATACATATATTTTTTTTATTTATCTATTTATTTATCTATCTACTTTGCACGTGTCTACCTCCCTTAGGATCTTAAATCTTTGTTCTCCCATTTTATATATTTATTTATCTATTCATATATTTTGTTTTGTTTTTCATTCTCTCCCCCATATTCCATCTCCCTCATTCTGCCGCCCAAAGATTCCATCTCATCTCCCCTCCCCTTCTTCCTCTTCGTTTCCTTCCTCCCCTCCTCTTCCCCTCATTCCCATTCGTTTTCTTCCTCCCTTTCTTCTTCTCCCCTCCCCTCTTGCCGTTCTTTGTCTCTTTCGTTTCATATCCTCTTATCTTCCTTTTCTTCCTCTTCCTCTTCCTCCTCTTCATTCCCAAACACTTTTTCCTCTTCCTCTTCCTCTACTTCATTCTCAGATTCTTTCGCGTTTTGTTTTTCTCGGGTCCTCTTCCATACCTCTTCTATTCTGTTCCACTCTCTCAACCAGGTCCTTCTCTTTATTCTTCAATTTTCTTCTTTCTTTTGTCTTTCTCTTCGATTTCTCTGATTCGTTCCCCATTTCCTTTTCCTTTTCTTAAAGCTTTGCTCTTTCCATTCTCCCCTCTTTCTCTCTTTCTTTAACTCTATCTAGCTACAATGGCTCACTCTGTAAATTGCGTTCTGGCTAACCCCAGAATTTTTTATTAAGTTTAGAGCAAGACTACATCTTCAAGGGATTACTGTTGTCCTTCTTCTTTCTTTCCCTCGTCTCCCACCCCATTTTTTTTATTTCCGTTCTAGCTTGATTTAACTCTATCTAGTTACAAAGGGTCACTTTGTAAATTGCGTTCTGGCTAACCCTAGAATTTTTTATTAAGTTTAGAGCAAGACTGCATCTTCAAGGGATTACTGTTGTCCTTCTTCTTAACTTCCCTCGTCTCCCACCCCATTTTTTTATTTCTGTTCTAGCTTGATTTAACTCTAGCTACAAAGGCTCACTTTGTAAATTGCGCTCTGGCTAACCCCAGAATTTTTTATCAAGTTTAGAGCAAGACTACATCTTCAAGGGATTACTATTGTCCTTCTTTTTCCTTCCCTCGTCTCCCCTCCCATTTTTTTTTTTTATTTCCGTTCTAGCTTGATTTAACTCTATCTAGCTACAAAGGCCCACTTTGTAAATTGCATTCTGGCTAACCCCAGAATTTTTTTATTAAGTTTAGAGCAAGACTGCATCTTCAAGGGATTACTGTTGTCCTTCTTTCCTTCCCTCGTGTCCCACCCCATTTTTTTTTATTTCCGTTCTAGTTTGATTTTTCTCCTCAAAACTTTCCTTGCCTACCACGCCCTTCCTATAGCATCCTACTCTTCTTTTCCTTCTAGTCATGGGTTCGATTCCCGCACTCCTATCTGATTCCCAAACATGACTGTTAGATCTGAGTAGGATCACCAGTGACGGTGTAGTCAATCAAATGATTCGGTGTTCTCCATAAAAACTAAGTATGGATGGCAGTTAGCAGTCGACTTAATTCCTTAGAAGTAAGATTAATTCCCAGGTTGAAGAATTTTAGACACACGATAGCTCAGTTGGTAGAGCATCGGCTTCGCGTTCTCGCAAGCCTCGGTTAGAATCCGGGAACGATTGTCGGAATTATTTGATGTTGGAGAATTTTAGACACCCGATAGCTCAGTTGGTAGAGCGTCGGCTTTGCGTTCTCGCAAGCCTCGGTTCGAATCCAGGGACGACTGTCGGAATTGTTTGATGACTGTTGGATTATTCAACAATCCAAGGGCACATGGCTCAAATGACGGTTGAGGTCCCAGCTGTGTTCCTCTTGATATCCACCTCACTTCTCTCTCCCCTTCTCCCTCCCCTTTCTTTCCCCTTTCCTTCCCCTTTTCCTTTCGTTTTCCTTTTCTTTCTCCTTTCCATTTCTTTCCCTTCCTCCTTTCCCTTTTCATTCCGCTTCCCTTCTCTTTCGCCTTCGCGTTTCCTTCTCCTTCTCCTTCTCCTTCTCCTTCTCCTTCTCCTTCTCCTTCTCCTTCTCCTTCTTCTCCTTCTCCTTCTCCATCTCCTTCTCCTTCTCCTTCTCCTTCTCCTTCTCCTTCTTCTCCTTCTCCTTCTCCTTCTCCTTCTCCTTCTCCTTCTCCTCCTCCTTCTCCTTCTCCTTCTCCTTCTCCTTCTCCTTCTCCTTCTCCTTCTCCTTCTCCTTCTCCTTTTCCTTCTCCTCCTTCTCCTTCTCCTTCTCCTTCTCCTTCTCCTTCTCCTTCTCCTTCTCCTTCTCCTTCTCCTTCTCCTTCTCCTTCTCCTTCTCCTTCTCCTTCTCCTTCTCCTTCTCCTTCTCCTTCTCCTTCTCCTTCTCCTTCTCCTTCTCCTTCTCCTTCTCCTTCTCCTTCTTCTTCTACTACTTTCTTTTCCCCTTATCTTTACCTTTCTCTTCCCCTTCTCTTTTAATTCTCCTTCACCTCCCTTTTCCTTTCTTTCATCTCCTTTTCCTTTCCCTTTGCCTTCTCTTCTTCTTTCCCCTTCCTTCTTTCTCTTCCTTCTTTCCTCTGCCTTTTTTCCTTAATATCTTTCCCTTTTCTCACTTTCGCTCTTTCCTTTCCTATCTTTCTCAACATTCCCTTCTTTCTCTCCCCTTTCCCTTCCCTTCCCTTTTGTCTTTCTATCCTTCCCTTATCTTCCCTTTCCCTCAGGCTTTTTCCTTTCTTTCTTTGCCATTCTCTCCTTTCCTTCTATTCCCTCTTTCACTTCCCTTTATTTCCCCCTTCAACCTCTTCCCCTATTCTCCCTTTTCTAGGAACACCATTTCCCTAACCCTCTTCTTCCCTTTCCTCTTTGTCTTCAGGAAACACACACACACACACACACACACACACACACACACACACACACACACACACACACACACACACACACACACACACACACACACACACACACACACACACACACACACACACACACACACAAACACACACCTTCACCCTTACCACTCTGTATTACTATTGTGAACGTGTGAACGGGGTATTTGGGGTTTAACCAACGTGTTCGACAACTAAATACCCCGTTCACACGTTCACACATTACTTTAAACACGTGTCTGTCGAACCGCGTTCGACGAACCGTTAACCCGTATAAGCCCCCTCTAACGCTTCCCGGTTGGCGTTGTGACTTCACTCCAACGAACTCCCCAACCTTCATCCTCTAAGACCTCCTTCGTGCTTCTTGTCTCACTCGGTGTGATATGGTCTACAAAGAAAGGACCATTGTTAAAGCACAGTCCATATATGTATTTTAATTTTACCACCTCCGTCATAAGATATAACGCCTCCCTCTCTTTTATATCCTCCCCCCTTCTTAACATTTCCTATTCTCGTCTAATTTACTTTTCCCTCCTCCCTCTCCCTCACACTCTACCAATAGGAGTCCCCCAACTCCTCCATTCCGTCCCTCCTCACTACCAACTACTCCCCCACCCCACCTCACCCCACCCCCCACACTAATTAGCGCGGCAAGAATTCGTTTGTCTAAAGTCAAGATGTTCACATTTGGGCCGGGACACAGTATTGCTAAAGGAGAAGATTACAAGTTAATTAAGGGCACTTACCGCCTCTGTAATTTTCAGGCGTGGGAAGGGTGGGTGGGGGTGGATTCCCGCAGCGTCCCTATGTGGGGAGAGGTTAAACGTCCAGGATCACAAAGTTTTTTCCTCCAGACTCCGATTGAGGAGAGATAGAAAAAGTTTGGACCAAAAATTCTCTTTCCGAGACCATTTGGGTCGAGGACGATGCATATGTGTCCCAAAAGATATCTCTTCAGGTTCACTTAAAGAAAGAAGTTCTAGGATCCAGAAGGTATATCTCCAAGCCCACATGGAAAACAGAGAGAGACGCATCTGCATCTTTGGCCTCAAAACTATTTCTACAAATCCACTTGAGGAGAAATAGAGATATCTCTTCAGGTTCACTTACGGAGAGAAATTCTAGGATCCAGAAGGTATTTCTCCGAGCCCAATTGGAAAACAAAGAGAGACGCTTATGCATCTTTGGCTTCAAAACTATTTCTATAAGTGCACTTGAGGAAAAAAAGAGATACTCTTGAGACAAATGATGCTCTTAGGCTCAAAATGTATAAGTCCAATTCCATCTCAAGATACTTTGTTAAGACTAAAATTGTCTCTCCAAATATAGTTGATAAGGCGAGGATATATATTTTTCATCTAAATGTATCTCTCCAAGTTCACTTGGGGAGACGGAGATACATTCTTGGATTCAAAAATATCTCTTTAAGTCCACTTGGGAGGAATATCAGAGACGCTTGGAGCCCGAGGTGCCTCACCAATTTCCTTTGAAGAAAGGCAAAAACCTTAGTTTCAAAAATGTCGCCAAATCCAATTGGAGAGATGGAAATACATTCTTAGATCCAAAAACATCTCTTTAAGTCCACTTGGGAGGAATAACAGAGACGCTTGGAGCCCGAGGTGTCTTACCATTTCCCTTTGAAGAAAGGCAAAAACTTTAGTTTCAAAAATTTCTCCAAGTCCACTCGGAAAGCATCCTCTTCATTCCAGACGTGTCCTGATGGAGTGTTTAATTCTTCCGCTGCGTAGTAGAGGTTTGTTTTTGGTTTGATAAAAAAAACATCCAGAGAAAGTGAAAACAATTACGTAAGTCGTGAATAGCCTTCAAAAGGGTAATTGATGTAGATTCAACTCATTCTAATCTATTTTTTTTTTTAACAATACTTGACAGAGCTTGACAGATTTCTTCAGTTGGATGGTACAATCTCTGCAATGAAAAGATCAAGATACGTTCAGTGTGGATATACTGATCGGATAAAAAGAAAAAAAAGATAATGGGAAGCTCACGCTAGGAGGTACTTAGCTGTGCCCAAACTCTTTAACTTTATTTTCTCTGACTGTCAAGTGGAGTAACAGCGGCTTGTAGCTGTAGGAATCGAACCCAAGCTCACGCCGTGCGAATTGAGATCAAAGCCATGCACCCACTCGGTACACAGGTGTGGGAAGTTGTTTGAAATACGTGGAACTAATTTCCAAAGCCCCCTCATGCTCCTCTCAGACTTCTCCTCTGCCATAAAGCCTAAACTCCCATTCACTATACTTCATACATCGCCTCTCCACGCCCTAACCATATCCTCGTTCTGTGTCTTCCCTATTCAAAGAACAGGAACCACATCATTATATTTTCTTTTCTGGTGTACTTTCTGTAAAAGCGCAAACAGGGGTCGAAACTCTCGTTCTCTCTTTTAAAGATCAAAGACTGAGATGCTACGAGAGTGCTTGAGAGCCTTCCATATCCTGTCCAGCTTTCCAGACAAACCACATAGACCAACTTCCAGACCTCGACAGCGTCCAACAAACACGCTCTCTGGGTTGTTCCAGATCATGGTCCTCAATAAGATCCAGAGAACTGTCATTAGCAATCTTGATAACCAAATGCAAACTAATGAAGGGTTGTTTACCAATGCGCCGAGTGGAACAAGACTTCAAAGAGGGTTTTGAAGAGGGGGACTGGGAGAGAGAGTAAGAGTGGGATGAAAATTCATATTTATATGTATATACATACTGTACACACGCACACACACACACACACACACACACACACACACACACACACACACACACACACACACACACACACACACACACACACACACACACACACACACACACACACACACACCCGGACCTGCCACTACGGAGGTCCGGGTTCGACTCTCGCCCGGGGCTGAAATAATATCAGTATCGCAGCGCTGAGGGGTGTTACTCCAACTCTCGTGGGCGGGGAGTTGGGTGTGTGTGTGTGTGTGCAAGGTCATAGCATTACCCATAGATCGGACCTACGAGCTCTGAGCTCTCTTCCAGGAGGGAAATAGCTGTCGATCACGAGTCCAACACGTGATCCAAAGACCAAGTGAATACACACACACACACACACACACACACACACACACACACACACACACACACACACACACACACACACACACACACACACACACACACACACACACACACACACCACACACACACACACACACACACACACACACACACACACAGACACACACACACACACACACACACACACACACACACACACACACACACACATATATATATATATATATATATATATATGTATATAAAAGAATTACAAAGGGGTAGCATGCTGACATGAGACCTTTTGATCCATAACTAGGTCGAATGCGAAAAAATTATGATAATGATAAATAAATAAATGAATAAAAATAATACTAATGAATAATAATAATAATAATGAAATATACAAATAGGTGAAGTTAGATAATAAAAAACAGGTAAATAGTAAATAATGATAAATGGATAGATAAATGATAATAAAAACAATCAAACAAATATTAATAAGCAAACAAATAATAACAAACAAACAAATAATAACAATCAAACAAATGCAATCAAAGAGGTGGTACACAGAATCAGCGAGGATATCCTTTCAGTATGTAAACGGGACTACATGCAACCAGTAGAAAAAAATAAAAGGTTCGGTTTGTTCAGATTTGGCAGCCGGGAATACCACCAACTGGAAGGCCTCCCCATGGGCTCACCACTAATTGCAGTAGCAGCTTCTCTCTACCTAGAAGTATTGGAGAAGAATCACTACAAGAGAGTTCTCCCTAAGGATGGAGTTTGGTTCAGGTACGCAGCTGACTGCCTATTTGTTTCTCCAGTAGAGACGAGCGAAGGTGATGTATCGTCAAAATTGAATATGGTTGTCAGGAATATTGAGTTTACTATGAAAGTAGAGTCTCACGACCGCCTACCTTTTCTAGACTCGGAAATAATTAGAAATGATAAAGAAGCTGTTTTCAGAATCTACAGGAAGCCCACAAATAAAGACGATTTAACACTACTACAGCGCACACGATGAAAGGACAAAACAGGAGTGGTAATTGGTTTCTTCCTCAGAGCATTAAGAATTTGTAGTCAGAAGTTCCTGGACGAAGAAATCTCACTCATTAAAACCATTTTTAGGAAACTGGGCTACCCAGAGACTTTTTTTTTTCTTTTTCTTTTTTTTTTGTCCACCTCTCTCAAGAAGGAACAAAACATCAGACGACGTAAGGTCCCAGTCAAACGAGACAGACAATACTTAATTGTTCCGGAATCTGGTCTCACACACACACTTGGAGCTGTATTCTGGCTGCTTGGTCTGGAAATCATTAATGGCACAAAAAAATAAGTCACTTGGTAATACCAACTACGAAAGTAAGTAACGACCTAAGTGTAGTCTACAAGATCCTCTGTAGTAAATGTAAGAATGCGTACTTTGGCGAGAGCCATAGATGTCTCCAGAAGCAAATAAGGGAGTACAAGACGGATTTGAGAAATCATTACCTCTCAAATGCTCTGTTGGGTCACGTAGACAAAGATCATCTACGCAAGTAGCAAGAGGCAACAGTATTAAGAAAAGGCCTAGCAAGGAGATAGAGAAATGTTATTGAGGTCCTATACATAGCTACCAAAGACACCATGAACCAAAAAGTAGGGAACACAAAATGATCAAAATACACGGCTAAATACGCAGCTATTAGGAGCAGCACAAAGACGGCCCCCACCTAGATCGGTGGAGAAATATCCGATGATATTTTCTTCTTCTTCTTCTTCTTCTTCTTCTTCTTCTTCTTCTTCTTCTTCTTCTTCTTCTTCTTCTTCTTCTTCTTCTGCTTCTTCTTCTGCTTCTGCTTCTTCTTCTGCTTCTTCTGCTGCTGCTTCTGCTTCTGCTTCTTCTGCTTCTGCTTCTACTTCTTCTTCTGCTTCTGCTTCTTCTGCTTCTTCTGCTTCTGCTTCTGCTTCTGCTTCTTCTTCTTCTTCTACTGTTTCTTCTGCTTCTCCCTGCTTCTTCTTCTTCTCCTGCTGCTTCGGTTTCTTCTGCTTCTGTTTCTTCTGTTTCTTATCGTTTTTCCCCTTCTTTTTTGCGTTCCTCTTCGCGTTCTTTTTCTTCTCCTCCTCCTCCTTCTTCTTCCTCTTTTTCTTCTTCTTCTTCTTCTCCTCATCTTCCTTCCTCTTCTCATCCTCCTCCTCCTTCACCTCCTCATCAGAAGTCTTGTTTGAATCTCTATTGGGCTGTGACATAACTTCTGCTGAAGAACAAGTAATATTAAAGGACTAGGAGATGGAAGAGAGCTGCCTCATTACTTATAGCTGATTTTCTTGTTCCTGTTGATGTTAGTGTCAGTACTGTGTTTCCGAATGTTGGTTTAGTTGTTGTCTTCCTCATGATGATGATTTTTTTATAGGTATAATTTTTTATGATATCCTTTGTTGCTGATATATTTTTTATTTCTTTTATTGCTGATGTTTCTGTTGCTGTTGTTGTTGATAATACTGTTGTGTTTTTTGTTTTAAATTTCTTTTTCAACGCATATGTGTATGGTGGTGAAAAGGGGATACATGGACGAGTGTGTTTGATGACTTTGAAGGGACGTTGGAGGTGAGTCAGTTGTTGGAGGGACGTTGGAGGGACGTTGGAGGTGATTCAGTTGTTGGAGGGACGCTGGAGGTGAGTCAGTTGTTGGAGGGACGTTGGAGGTGAGTCAGTTGTTGGAGGGACGTTGGAGGGACGTTGGAGGTGAGTCAGTTGTTGGAGGGACGTTGGAGGTGAGTCAGTTGTTGGAGGAACGTTGGAGGCGAGTCAGTTGTTGGAGGTGAGTCAGTTGTTGGAGGGACGTTGGAGGTGAGTTAGTTGTTGGAGGAACGTTGGAGGTGAATCAGTTGTTGGAGGAACGTTGGAGGTGAGATAGTTGTGTGAGAATGACGCTGCATTTCTGGCTGTTTTTTGGAGTATAGGAAGTAGTTTGGAACTAAGTTTGGTTGTGTGGAAGGAGAAAGTTAAGCGTAAATGTGGGTTAAAGCAAAATGGTGGGATGCACAAGGAGGCTGAACGTAAGCGTGAGAGGTGGCAATGAAGGATGCTGTGGATGCTGAAGTAAAATTTTTGGTAGAAATGTGGAACGAAAATCGTCACGAAATATAGGTGTCTCGGGGTGGAAGCAAGGAGAAGTTTGTCTCAAGAGTAATTTTACGGACTTTGAATATGATTCAGAAACACCTAAGTAAGATGCTGGAATGCCTGCCATTTATTTTGTATTATTTGCTTATTTGTTTGTTATTATTTGTCTGTTTATTATTATTTGTTTGATTCTCATTTATTATTTATATGTCAATTCATTACTATTTACTATTCACCTGTTTGTTTTTTATTTAACTATACCTATGCATTTATTTATATCATTTATTATTATTTGTATTATTATATATTTTTTGTTTATCATTATTATAATTTTTTTCTCATCCGACCTGGATATGGACCAGAAAGTCTTCTGTCGACATGCTCCGCCTTTGTAATCCTTTGTAAGTAAAAGTTCTGATGATTTTGAGAGAAAATGTGTGAAAACTATGACAGATGTTACAAGAAGTGGCGAAGTGCAATATATGGAGGTGAATCAGAGGTCAAGCGTTGGAGGAGAGCTGCCAGATTTGAAAGACCAAAGATTGGTAAAACGGTTCAGGCATATGATAAGGATGAGTTTTGAAATTCTGGAAAAAATCTGGAAAGCAAAAGCTGGTGGTACGTTTTTGGTCTTGATGGATGTCTCTTCCATAAGTTGTAACGAGATGGTAAATAAGAAATAGATCTAATTTGGAAGTGGGTAAAGACAGCTTCGCCAACCGTGTAGTTAATGAATGGAATAAACTTCCTGCAGAGACAGTGCAATGTAGTTCAGTTCGAAGCTTTAAGATTCGTTTAGATAAACACCTAAGCAAGATGCTGTAATGGCTGCCATTTATTGTATATTATTTTTTATTTGTTTGTTATTATGTCTGTTTATTATCATTTACTTGATTTTCATTTATTATTATTATTTACTATTTTCCTGTTTGTTTATTATGTAACTATATCTATACATTTATTTATTTTGTTTATTATTATTTATGTTATAATTTTAATTCATTTATCTATCTATTCATCATTATTATAATTTTTTTGCATCCGAACTAGTTCTGAACCAAAAGGTCTCCTATCCTCATGTTTTTCCTTTGTAATACTTTGTAATACAATTTTCATATCCTTAAAAAATTCTAGGATACACTTTTTACTCTGGTGATTTCCGAGCTTTGATTTGTTTACACATCTTCCTATGTTTTATTTACTCATATTTAGAATAGTTAATACATTATTATTCAAACATAAGAACTGATATTACTTTACTTTGAAGTATTTTATTTATGATTTATGAACACAGAAGCAAATATCTTTTATATCTACAGGTCTTGAGTAAAAACTAAATAAGAAACACAAGATCCCGTATTTTAATCCAGATTTGTTGTCTACCAAAATGTCCGTCTCATCCATGTTTTCCATAAAATTAGTTCAATGCTTTTGAGAGTGACTAATTCATGTGTTTTTCTTACTTCTTCTAGATTGATATCATATTGACCCTCTTCTAATACTAGTATATAATACCTCAAAAACTATTTCATCTTGTCTTTGGTTTCATAGTTTTCAGATTTATCATCAATTCATCTTGGGCCGATCTTTACTCTTATCAGCAATACAACTTTTCTTGTTGTCTTTTTTATATCTTTCAAAAAGCTGTATTCGTCATTTTCCAGTTAGATAACGTTATCAGGAGTCGGATGGCAAATGGAGATAAGATATGATTTTTTTTGTTTTTTTTCATTTCAAATCAGAACCTCATATTTTTTTTTTTTATCAAAATTAAAAATGTCCAAACGAAAAAAAATCTATTTGGTTGGTCTCGACCAGACGCATCTGTTTTATTTGCCTTCAAGAACTCGTTGATTTGTAACCTCGGCAATAACAAAACATTTACATTTCCATGTGCCCCTTTTGGCCTTGTTCCATGTTTTTTCTTGCCTGCCATTGCATCAGTTTCAGGTCCCAAAATATTAGTAAAAAAGAATACTTCCCTTCCTTTGTTATTTCTTATCCATGATCCATTTTTTTTTTTACTTAATTCGTTCTCTTTCCATCTTTGTTCCATGTTTTTCCTGCCTGCCATTTCATCAGTTTCAGGTCTCAAAATATCAGTGAAAAAGAATACTTTCCTTCCTTTGTTATGTCTTATCCCATGATCTTTTTCGTGTTTTTTTTCCCTTTTTTTTTGTACTTCATTCATTCTCTTTCCACCTACACCAATAACTTGGTATTCCTCTTACTTGAATTCTCCCTATCGTTACTATTCTTTAGCTATGTTCAGATTTACCTTTATCCTCTATCATTTTTTCTTTCTTAATTGGTCAAAAATCAGCTTTCTGTCCAGTATTAAGTGTAATCACTAGCAGTCATTCTTTTTTTTTTTCTAATAAATTCGCTGTGCTCTTAAGAACCTAACATCAAACATAATAATCTAGATGCCCTTCGAGGAATTACTGATTTCCTCTTGGCTGTTTATTGGCTGTCTCTTCTATTTGTCTAATTTCTTAATACATGATTGTTTTTTGCTCTACTTTAACAGAGTTTCATTCTCCAATACATATATATATATATATATATATATATATATATATATATATATTTATATATATATATATATATATATATCAGTGTCTGTCTGTCTGTCTGTCTGTCTGTCTGTCTGTCTGTCTGTCTGTCTGTCTGTCTGTCTGTCTGTCTGTCTGTCTGTCTGTCTGTCTGTCTGTTTGTGCGTGTGCGTATGTGTGTGTAATGTATGTGTGTGGACATCGTATGTGGGAAAAGCTACGTCTCCCCAGAACATACGGACGACATTTGCTAAGGATCTTTTGTCTCCTGACCCCTATTTACAGAGATTTACAAGAAAAGTCGAAATCGCCTACAGCCGCAAAAGTTTCAAACTCGTCCCTTCCCCACGCAAAGTAAGATCAAATTCACCCATCTACCCCCGGAAAGAAAACGGGAGAAGAGAAGAGAAGAGCGAAGGTCATTGAGAAGAAGGAGGAAGGAGAGAAGGATGGAAGGAGAAAGAAGGAGGAGAAAGGAGAGGAAAATGGCGTGTGAAGGGGAAGGGTCACGTGATCCTGCCAACTAACTACCCAACTGTCCGACAAGTGACCCAACTTCCCAACAAGCTAACTAACCTGGTCGCCAGTTCAGTTGCCTGTCCGTACGTATTCCTCTTCCTCCCTGACAACTCCCCCCCCCAGTCACGGCTCTCTCTCTCTCTTTTTCTCCCCTCCTCTTTTCCTCCTCTTTCCGCAAAGGTCCGGTTCATTCAGTCGTCTTCTCTTCTTCACGTTTATATTCTCTTTATATTCTCTCTCTCTCTCTCTCTCTCTCTCTCTCTCTCTCTCTCTCTCTCTCTCTCTCTCTCTCTCTCTCTCTCTCTCTCTCTCTCTCTCTCTATCATCCCCCTTTTCTCTTCATCTCTTTCTCACTATCTATATCCGTTTATATATCATATCCATCTTTGTCCAAGTATTGGAAATCTAAATTGGCATCTTAGTCGGAGATACACCATTCCACCAATAGCATCACTTCCACCACAATTTCAACCAGTCACCACATTTATCATCACTAATACCACCACTACGTGTGACAACACTTCACTCTTCATTATCATCACCATTAGGCATCACAGTTGCTATCACCATATCTACTTTAAATTCTACAATTTTCCATCACCATGAATTTTACTACTACTACCACTATTCTTATCACCAACATCGGTATTACTACTACTACTGCTACTCCTAACACCAACACAAACTACCGTTTACACCATCATGACTATCAGTGATACTACCACCACGAATACTATCACCACTGCCACTAATATTATCACCACTACTACTAGTACCACCATTGCTATTACCACCAACACTGCTAAAGTTGCCACCAAAATTTCTTCCATACTAGTACATTAGAACTACCACTACTATTACCAGTATACCTACCCTCTCTTGCTCCTACCAAGATCACTAGTTCTTCCACTATAACTATCCACATTTATTAAAGTAATCTTCTCTCACCCGCCTCGTCAGTTCCTTTTCTTTTCATTTTTCTCTTACTTTCCTTTTCTTTCTTTCTTTCTCTTTCCCTCCATTCCTTCTCTTCGCGTCAGTTTCTTTTCTTTTTATTTCTCTCTTACTTTCCTTTTCTTTCTTTCTTTCTCTTTCCTTCCATTCTTTCTCTTCGCGTCAGTTCCTTTTCTTTTTATTTCTCTCTTACTTTCCTTTTCTTTCTTTCTTTCTCTTTCCTTCCATTCCTTCTCTTCGCGTCAGTTCCTTTTCTTTTTATTTCTCTCCTACTTTCCTTTACTTTCTTTCTTTCTCTTTCCTTCCATTCCTTCTCTTCACGCAAAAATGATCATTATATCCTCTTCTCGTCTAAAAGCGTTACCAGATCCACTTCCGACCTCCTCCGGTGTCTCCTCGTGACGCAGGCGCTGAGGGAGGTCGCCACAAGTCTTCTCGCGGCACCGAGCTCCCAAAGCCATCAAGAGGACCCAGCGACCACTTCCGACGCCTTAACCTTGATCCCGAAGGAGCTTCTGAGGATCATCGTGACTGCTTCAGAACCAAAAGACTTTTCGCGGCCGAACAGAATCGTCTGACGAGAACGAGAATGAAATCACTGCACAGTTAACATACTTTTAATGTCTCTTAAACATATAATTCGTTCAAATAAACTTTACAAGAATGAAATCACAGCACAGTTAACATACTTTTTAAGTCTCTTAAACATATAATTCGTACAACTAAACTTTACAGGAATGAAATCACAGCACGGTTGACATACTTTTTTTAAGTCTCTTAAACAAGCTCATGTAATTCGTACAACTAAACGTAGCTGAGGGACATTAGATTGTCCTATGAGACGGACTTCACTTAGAAACATCTCCCAGGTACTTGTCCTCAAACTTCCCCAACATTCTCGTCTCCATCTAAAGGTGCGGTCCCGGGTGGATGGTACTTGGTCCTCTTCGACTACATTTCCTCTTTTTCACGAAGATGGAACAAAGAATCAGTTCCATACTGGTACAACAAAAACAATTCCCAATGTTTCATCCCATACAGGACATGAGGACCGTTGACGGCAACCGCAGGGCTTCGGGTTTTCGGCCAGTTAAACTCGAGTCAACAAATATTCTGATTATTATGAAGTTGTCTAGATATTCAGTCTAGGAAAAGTCAAAATAGGGAAAAGGATATTACTATATTATGGACGGACAGTTCTGCTCAGATTTGTGATCGGACCCAGCAACATGCGGGTCCCGGTCTGTCTTGGCCGCTTTCAGCCCAAGGTCCGGTTCTCTTGGTGTAATTAATCCATTGTATGGCAATGCGACACACTTTTAGTATTTTTTCTGGCTACCATCACGTGATTTAATTCACTGTTTTCCTTGCCGTCGAGTGATTTATTCCGTAATCGGGGAGGATTTAAGTCTTTTTAAAGGTCACCCATTGACCTTGACGTCTCACGTAACAGATTCTATTCAGGTTAACCCAGCTTGACCTTATTTAACTTGCAAACGGCATCGTAGAGAAGGGATACTAGATTAACCACTTAGTGTGATATAATTCATTGATTCTAATCTAGTAGATCTCAGGTATCTTAACTCGGCCTAGGAATAAACGCCATATTAAGGGGATTAATGGGTTAAACCTTTTAACTTAACCACCATTTATCGAGCACGACAATGTTGATCCTGTTTGTTATCGTCAGGTGATTTTATTAATGTATCGAGGTTTTTAAAATGTTCAAAGGCTTTGACGACATCAATGTCGAGGATTACTTTTCATTAGACCAATCAAATACAAGAAGACGTCACGATTTAAAAGTAATTTGATAACAGATTTTCTTCGAATGAAAGTAAGCATTTTTTCTTTAACCGGGTTGTTAATGTGTGGAATTTGTTACCTTCCACTGTCGTTGAAAGTAACACAATAACGGCATTTAAAAATCGCCTGAATAAATATTTAGACTCTAATCCGCAAATAAAATATTATCCTTTACAATAAAAGTTCTGACAGCCTGACATTTAATTGTAATTGGATAGGACAGTGGTAGCAGTAGTGTTAGTTCATCTTTTATCGCCTAGTTGCCCTGTTTTCTTAACTGTAGCTTAGTATAGTAAACACAAACAGCCTCGTTAGGGGCAGTAGGCTTGCTGTTGTTTGTTCTTCCTTTGTGTTCCTTTGTGTTTTCTTCCTGTTTATGGAGCACGAGTGTTGATCCTGTTCCTTGCCGTCAGGTGATTTTATTAACGTATTGGTTTGTTTTCTTCCTGTTGACGGTTTAAGTAAATCGAATGTAAACTTTGCGAGACTCGAGAGCGGCCGTTTTCTCTACATTAACATAATTATGTCGTGCAGCACCCCCCCCCCCCCGGCCCCAAGCGAGGAGAAGATTCCCAAGCCTTCGTTTACACTTCGACAGCCGAGTACAGGGAGAGGCGGAGCGTCTGAGAGGGGAAGAGGAGGAGAGGAGGGGAGGAGAGGGGAAGAGGGGGAGAGGGGGATATGGGGAGAGGAGGAGAGGGAGAGGAGAAGAGGAGAAGAGGAGAGGAGGGGAGGAGGAGAGGAGGAGAGGAGGAGAGGAGGAGAGGAGGAGAGGAGCGGAGGAGGAGAGAGGGAGAGGGGGAGACAAGGAATAGAGGAAGAGAGGAGGAGAAGAGAAGAGGAGAAGAGGAGAGGAGGAGACGAAGAATAGAAAAGAGGAGGAGAGGAGGAGAGGAGGAGAGGAGGAGAGGAGGAGAAGAGGAGAAGAGGAGAAGAGGAGAAGAGGAGAAGAGGAGAAGAGGAGAAGAGGAGATGAGGGGAGGAGGAGATGAGGGGAGGAGGAGACGAGAGTGGAGGAGACGAGAGATGAGGAGATGAGGAGAGGAGGAGAGGAGGAGAGTGGGAAACAAGGAATAGAAAAAGAGAGAAGGAGAGGAAGAGAAGAGGAGAGGAGGAGAGGAGGAGAGGAAGAGGGGATGAGAGAAGGAGAGGAGAAGAGGAGAAGAGGAGGAGAGGGGGAGACGAGGAATAGAGGAAGAGAGGAGAGGAAGAGAGGAGGAAGAGAAGGAGAGGAGGTTGGAAGAATAGAGAGATGGAAAGACTGAAAAGCGGAGAGGTGAAAAATTAGAGGAGAGGAGGAGGGAAGGAGAGGAGAGAGAGGAAGACGAGGAATAGAGGAATAGAGGAAGAGAGAAGGAGAGTAAGAGAGGATGAAGAAAAGAGAAGAGGGTCGGTAGAATGGAGAGACGGAAAGGGGGACAAACGGAGAAGAGGAGAGGGGAAGACGAGGAATAGAGGAAGAGAGAAAGAGAGAAAGAGAGAAAGAGAGAAAGAGAGAAAGAGAGAATGAAAAGCACAAAGGAAGGGAAGAGTAGAAAGAAAGAGAAGAGAAACGCGGAAGAGAGGAAGACAATGGGAGAAGCCACAAAGTCAGAAAGGAGAGGATCAGAGGTAGAAGGGAGGAGGAGGAGGAGGAGAGAGAGGAGGAGGAGGAGGAGGAGGAGGAGAGGAGGAGGAGGAGGAGGAGGAGAAGAGGAGGAGGAAGAGGAGGAGGAGGAGAGGAGGAGGAGAGGTATAAGACCCAAGTCCAACTCTCCTTTGGTGTCTCTATCGCAGAACCATCCATTGGCATTTTGGAGAACTTTGGTGGCAAAGAGAAGGAACGATCTAGTTTCCTCCTATTCCTTTTATATTTAATTCTGTGTTTGTTTATCCAGTTATTTGTATATTCATTTATCTATCTTTTTAATCATTTATTCATTAGTTCACTTGCTTATTTATTTATCTATACATTTAACTTATTTTCCTATTTATTTACTTATTCATAATTTATTTTTGTATTTATTTGTGTATTTATGTATCTATTAAGTGATAAATTGATTATTTATTCATTTATTTATTTGTTTATTTATTTCTCTGTTTATTCGTCTATTCATGTATGTATTAATTGATTAGTTGATTAATTTATATACTTGGTTTTTTGTTCATTTATTAATTCATTTATCAATATTTTGTTGATTACTTTATTGATTAATATATTTGTTTATCTGTTTATCTGTATATATATTCATTTGTTTGTTTATTGTTCATTTGTATTTTTATTAATTCATTTATTTTCTTGTAAATTTCTTTTTTACATAATGGATTTATTTAACTATTTTACTCCTTTTATTTGTTTTTATATAGCTTGTTACTCATTTATTTATTTATCTATTTATTTACTACTTTATCGTTTACTGATTAAACGATCCTGATTACGGGACTCGAACCCCAGGCCGTGAGACACGAGGTAAGGATCGTACCAACTACGCCATGATAAATGTACAAAATAAGTCAATTAGGAATCGTCCAGTGGCCTCCCGACATCAACTCCCGTAGCGTTAGCAAACGTATACTCTTCCTCATCGAGTTCATATTATATCAAAAATATAAATATTTCCACATTGTTTATTAACTGGAAGAGAAATAGTTGTCTTAAGCTGGTGATATGTCGAAAAATATATGAACAAATTTGTTAATTATGTTGGCAATGATTGGGATAATCCTCCATCCGAGATATTTAGATGTAATGCGAGTCAGTGTTTTCAAGCTCATTTGAGTGATCATCTAAACAAAACATTGTAATACTATTAACAAACGAAATATTTTCTGTTGGTATTCTTTACCATTATATACTATTATAAACTATTGCATTTTTCCAGGGAATGACTGTTACTCTCAAATTAATATTTCGTTTTTATATATTTTCATTAATCAATTTATCATATAGGATCTAAGTTACAAACATTCCTAGGACCAAAAGCACTCTCATCTAGTGAATTTTACAGATATACATCAGAACAGCATATGTGTACATAAAATTCTATTCTCGCCAATTTCGAGGTAGAATTGCTGTCAAGATAGTAAACTGGAAAAGACTGATCTGCTGACAGGCCTACAAGACTACAAGGGAATGGGTCAAAAGGTGAGAAGTGAGATTGTAGACTCTTGTTCTCTGTCTAGACCCTGTAGCAGTGATATGTGAGGTTGTACTTTGTGCTGTTGTTAACCTTGTTATTGTTAATATGATTTGATTACCCCTTTTATAAAGGGGAGAAAGATACACACACACAAACACACACACACACACACAAACACACACACACACACACAAACACACACACACACACACACACACACACACACACACACATATATATATATATATATAATATATATATATATATATATACAGTATATACATACATATGTATATATATATATATATATCAAATATGTATATATATATATATGTATATATATATATATATATATATATATGTATATTATATATATATATATGTATATTATATATATGTATATATTTATTATATATATATATTTATATATATTATATATATATATATATATATGTGTGTGTGTGTGTGTGTTGTGTGTGTGTGTGTGTGTGTGTGCTGTGTGTGTGGTGTGTGTGTGTGTGTGTGTGTGTGTGTGTGTGTGTGTGTGTGTGTGTGTGTGTGTGTGTGTGTGTGTGTGTGTGTGTGTGTGTGTGCGTGTGTGTGTGTGTAAGTAACCACTAGGAAAAGTAAACTAACGAAGCAGAGCGCTTTCGTATAATTACATCTTCAGTGCTGATACTTTTCCTAGTGGTTACTTACGCATTTATAAACACACGTTCCTAGTGATTGTATTGCATATATCTATATATACAAAACACACACACATATACATTACAGTATAAAATCTGGCCCACTGCACGTGCGTGCGTTGTGGGGGGGGGGTCTGGAGTGAGAGAACATCCAAATCATGATTTCCGTTTTCTGGTTCAATTAGCCAATAGCAGAAAATAATTATAGAATATTTGTAATACGCTGAGCAAACATTTATGAAACAGAGCAATCAATCAGTATATCATTACAGGAACACTGCTTGCTTCATTATTACCAGCAATTACGTTCCACTTGTTTATTTGCACTCAGTAGACAATGATAACAGCAATCAAAACTTACCTGATGACATACGTTTTTAGCTGCAAGTTCGTTAGGTGTAAAAAGATCTAAACACTAATATTCTGGGATCTCCTGCAATAAAAACAAATGTACTGGGAGGGGTAGGCACCCAAAATGATAAAAATCCACATCAATTCTACGCGTAATGTTAAATCAGTGAGAGACTATTTTTGTTTGGTGTTGACTAAGTAAATCAAACTAGCATAAGGTAACCAAGTTGGAAAATATATATAATTGCGCTATGCTGGTTAACTCGAACCTCTAGCAATACTAAGTTCTGCCATTCTTCTTAAGTGTCTCCTTAACCACTTCTATAGTTCTATTCCTTCATTGCTATATTGTCCCCAAGGATACAAACGCTGTGTATTTTAGATAGAATATCCCTCACGCCGTCCATATACGCTCTCACACGCTGAATATAGCTGTAAAGTGGAAGTGTGTGTGTGTGTGTGTTTGTGTGTGTGTGTGTGTGTGTGTGTGTGTGTGTGTGTGTGTGTGTGTGTGTGTGTGTGTGTGTGTGTGTGTGTGTGTGTGTGTGTGTGTGTGTACATGCACAATTACCATAATGGGAAAAGAAACTTGAGGAGAATGCGTTCTTTCATGCATTACATCCTCAGACAGCGTAACATTGCAATACGTGTTGTGTGTATACATACAAAAAGGTTTTACTCACAAAATTATGAAATTTCAATTGGAAAAGACACATAAAAATGTGCAGTGACCCTACCAAGCCTCACTTTATATGACTTCAAGTAAATCGAATTGGAGAATTATCTTTCAATAATAACTTTATCGATTTGACGTATTTCAAATACTCATAACTTATATAAGATATGATATATAGACGAGTATAACAAATATAAGATATATATGAAATGTTTGTAGTTTGACGATATATATTCCTTGGTCTATATATTGCAGTATAATATGCAATAGATTTACTGCACTCGCTCCAATAAGTAGTAAGGATGACTTCTCGTCGGATAAGCGTGATTAATATTTGCTATCTATTTTCCATGTGTTTGAAGTGATGAACTTTAGTTAATATCATAAAGAGTCACTCGGTATTTATAAAGTGGTATAGAGGTATATGTTAATGCATATTTATATCAAAACGTTTTGCAAGGTTTATTACGTATTATAGTATGTTTATCAAGGTTGATGCCTATATAGATATACATATAAACGTCAGACATATGCATGCACACACACACACACACACACACACACACACACACACACACACACACACACACACACACACACACACACACACACACACACACACACACACACACACACACACACACACACACACACACACACACACACACCACACACATACACACACAACACACACCACACACACACACACACACCACACACACACACAACACACACACACACCCACCCCACACACACACACTAACAAACACTTACATACATTGGCGGATTGGTAAAGCACTGGCCTCACAAGCCGGAGAACCGGGGTTCGATTCTCCTTTCACGTGTAGCCCCTGTTCACCTAGCAGCGAGTAGGTACGGGACGTTAGTCAAGGAGTTGTGACCTTGCTTTCCCGGTGTGTGGAGTGTGAGTGGTCTCAGACTTACCCAGAGATCTGCTAATAATGAGCTCTGAGCTCACTGCCGTAGGGTGGTGTCTGGCTGTCTCGAAAAGAGGCTGCAGCAGATCCGAGGTGAATCCGAGGTGAATATACACACGAACTAACAAACTTACACACACAAGCACACTCACGTACACACACGCACGCACACACACACACACACACACACACACACACACACACACACACACACACACACACACACACACACACACACACACACACACACACACACACACACACACCACGAGCGTTGCTCCCCTTCCCGTACGATACAACTAGGTAAAATACAACTAGATAAATACACACACACAAACGCTAGGTAAGATACAACCAGGTAAATGCACACACACATACAAACACATAGTACGAAAGACACACATATAGTCAGACACAGAGATAAATGGAGAGAGAAAAGGAGAGAGAGAGAGAGAGAGAGAGAGAGAGAGAGAGAGAGGGAGGGAGAGAGAGAGGGGGGGAGGGGGTTCTTAGACCCCTTTTGTCGTTTTACTTCCATGCAAATCCAAAGTTCTTTACTCCCAAAGGTTTTAACTGTTTCCTGTTAACCCATCCAGTCCTCCTCTCTCCTCCTCCTCCTCCTCTTCCTCCTCCACCTAATCCTCCTCAACTCTACCCTTCCTCCACTTTCTCCCCTACCCTCTCCTTTTCCAACTCTCCCCCTATATCCCTGGATAAGGAATACAAACCCTAACTCCGATTCTCCTCTCTCCATCTATTCCCTCCTCTTTTCCCCTCTTTTTCTCTCCCTCAACTGTTTGTCCTATCCCCCCCCCACTCTCCTCCTCATTTCTCCTTCTCATATGTGTCTACGTTCTTTATTCTTTGGTTCCATCACAAGAAGGGTACAGGAAAGGGAAGAGGAGAAAGGGAGGAGAAGAGATAGGGGAGGACAGGGGTGGATGAGGGAAGAGGGAAGATGGAAGAGGGAAGAGGAAAGAGGGAAGAGGGAAGAGGGAAGAGGGAGGAGGAAAGAGGGAAGAGGGAAGAGGAAAGAGGAAAGAGGAAAGAGGAAAGAGGCAAGAGGCAAGAGGCAAGAGGCAAGAGGCAAGAGGCAAGAGGCAAGAGGCAAGAGGCAAGAGGCAAGAGGCAAGAGGGATGAGGGTGGGGAGAGCGACGGGTGTCGAGATTGACCGGAGGTGCCATTCCAGTAGTTCCAGTTTCCAGCCCTGGACTAGTTCCCTGGATGCTTTGATTCAAGTACTAAGCATCTGCAGATAACAATAACTTGGTTTTTCGTACTTCCCAATGGAAAATTTGCACGTCGGCTGCATTGTTTATCACAACCGGGAATAGCAAGCGAACGTAAGTTGTGTAATTACGAATATCGTATTTACGATCAGGCTGGCGGAAGTACCAGTAGGTCCCGGTATATTGGTTCTGTGGTTCATTTCGCGAATGTTGCAAAGCGAGAGCGAGCACAAGTAAGAAGCGCAATGAACCAGAAGTCATTTCTTCTCGGGAAATTATTGCTATTGATTCACAATCACTGGAAGAAGAACGAGCTCCACGCCATTCCAGGAGTTTCACAGCTTACAGGAAGCAATGTGCTTCTGGAATTCTAAAGCTTCCACTTTGCTGTCAAGCCTCGAAGTTTTACAGTCACGTTATCAAAAGATAGTTACTACTAGCTCTTCATTTTTGAACAATTGGACTAAAGGCACAGGAGGAGCTTTGTCTTTAGGTTCAGAAAATATTTTGAATCTTGTTGTAAGCTTAAGTAGTTTAGATCTTTCATGGGAGTTATTGTGGTGCCGTCGATTGATTTAGGATGTGTTTAACCAAGAGCACCTCCAATGGGAGTGATCAGAGATACCCACATAAGAACGATTTGGGAAATAAAAAAAATCAAGGTATACGCTGCCACCACCCAATCGTCTATATGGATATATCTGACCATAAATGGAAACTGCTCCTTGTTATTCACGTCTGACTCCGTCCCCTTTCCTCAGGTCGTTCGGGGTTGGTCCTGGGTAGCGAAAAGGCCTATGCCCAAGTGGGGGTAGTAAAAGAATATAAGCCACCAATAATGTGGGGCCACCAATAATGTGGGGGTAGTAAAAGAAAATAAGCGAAGGTCTGCTATGTGTTAATTATTACACTGAAGCAAAAATATAGTAAGGAAATACAAAAGTATATTGTGGTTTTCTCCAACTAGACAATCTATTGATCCTTACAATATGAAAAATATATGGGTATGCGAGACATTTAATAACACAGTTTTTTCTTTCTTATGGGCATCATAAGTAAGGTCACAGGCACGTGGAAAAACGTAGTTATTTACGCTCCAACCTTCCGGTCACTGTATAAGTCTACTTACAATATTGTGTCTACCTTCAAGCACTGTGTCTACCTTCAACCCCGTATTCTTATTAGAGAACGATCACAGACGGAATTGTACTCTAAGGATTACACTCTCATAGCTAATGTTAAATGTATATACGCAAAGTGTTTGTGAAGTACACTCCCTTAAACCCCTTTTTCCATATCTGTTATCGGAATCATTTTTGGCATCAGATTCAAAACTTAATAATAATAATAACTATCTACCTACTATATCTGCACTATATCATTTAACTCACATATTGACATTTGTTTTCATTAATCTTACAGAACGTGTTCATACCTGTTATCGGAATCATTTTTGGCATCAGATTAAAATTTTAGCTGCGCACAAAGAGAACGAGACGGCTATGTGTTCGTATCTATGGGTAAACTACTAACCTCCCTGTTGTATTATTTCGTAAAACTTCATTTCGCTTCTCAACAGAGCCCCTAGCTGCTACAATCTCTCCCTAAACTATTTCTCTAGTGGAATCCTGAACTGAAAGTTGGGAATTTTTCCTATTACTCTTAAAATTAATGGCCTTAGCTTACGCCTCTGTCCGAACGTTTAGTGACGTCACGGGTGGGCGGAGCTACGGTGCCCGCGCTATGTTCGAGAACATTCTAATGTCGCGTCGAAACTCAGTTTAACCAAAATCAGCTGAAATATATTTGTAGCTATCTCCTATTGTATGTTCTTCTTCAATGATTATAGTAAGGCTCTTTGCCAACACATCTTGATAGGCAGACATAGAATAGAATAAATTCATGGTCTATTAAGGCTCTATTTTCTACTTTGCTTCTTGGTTGAGTAAAACCGTTACGACGTCCATAATACCCAGTCTCTCAAATCAACACTCAAATAAATAAATAGATAAATAAAACGAAATTCCAAAAATAATATCCCTTCAAAATTCCTGTCCTTACATGGCTCTACGCCCCCCCTGAAGAAAAATTCCGCAACATCACGTGAAGGATTCTATTTGGTGTGGTCCAAATCCCTCTGCAAAAGAAAAAAAAATCCATCCTGCATCAGAGAGCGATTATCCTTTTGATAGCTTGACGAGGCACTCTCTCCTCAGCACACTCGTAGGTGTACGAATCTCAGGTGACCCGGGGGTACACCAATTTACTGTGGATGTCTCCGTGGACTTTTCCATCAGTCTTCGTATTGGCTGGATTCCCCAATTGACCTCTTACATACTACTTGACTGGACATGCATAGCCGCTACGACCGAGCTAAGCCACGACTCTCTCTTGTGGATTCGCCCCATGGGTGGCACACTACTTCCCCTTCTGTGGGCTCACCTCTGGGCAATCGGCGATTGTCCACCAGGTCCTGAAGTCCTACACCCCTGTCAAGCGGGCAATTGTGAATTGAGTTGGGTTCATGATCCCAACTCGAGCTAAAGAATTTCCCCATTTTCCAATACTACTCCGAATGAAAGTGCTCGCTAACCATCGTTTGTAGTCCCTCTCCTAGGCTAATATTGACTTCTTTATCCCCCCCCCTAAGTTGACATTTAGTTCCTTCACCTGGCTGTTGCTGAAATTTACTTTTACAACATATGAAATATATGCATCCTTAATCCTAGGACATCTCAACCTTACACATGTATAAAAGTATAGATGGGTTACATTTAAGCTTTATGGTCCAATATATAGGAACATTGAGGGCATCTTTGCATTAATTTGCACGAGCATTCGTTTTTCTTTGGACATTACTGGCACGATATGATCCCTACATTTCCTATTGCAGTTAACTACTGTCATCTTAGCACCTTAAATCACTAGATATGGCGCCAACTGGGCGGATTGTTCCAATTGATTCTCTTCAGTATTCTTCGATGAGCCGTCTTCAATGTTCTTCAATGTTCGATGCATCCGCTCCACCATTCCATTCGCTTGGGGATGGTCTGGGGTAGTGTAGAGCAGGGTGATTTGCTTTTCTCCACACAACTTCTTGTAAGCCGTGTTGGTGAATTCTGCTCCATTATCTGTTATGATGCTCTCTGGGGTGCTGTAGTCTGCGAAGAACTGGGTTAGGGAGTGTAGTATGTGTTGGTGGTGTTTTGTTCTCAATGGGAAGAACCTAACGAACCTACTGTAGTGATCGATTATTGTCATAATATACCTATACCTCTGCGTCCCGGACACCATATCTGTTAGGTCTATGCCTATTCTCTCCATTGCCTTTGTAGCAAGGGGAACCTCTTTGTATTGCTGTGACAACCCTTGTGTACCCTTGAACCTCTGACAAGTAATGCATTTCTTTACAAAATTACATACATCTACCTTTAAATTTGGCCAATAGAACAGCTCCTCCTGGGTTAGATTCCCATTCATGTCTATCTTCCATCCTCGCTCTCGTCTCTTCTTCCTCTCCCGAATTAGATTCCCATTCCGTTTTATTGTTCATTTTTACCTGACTGCCTTTAATTATGTGTTGTATTCCACCTTAACACGTCACTTCCCCACACAATCTCATCCGCTATTTCTATACTCTTAGTGACTGCCGAGGATCTATTCTGTCTCTGATGACTGTACTGCCAATCCACAGGGTACACAAGCTTTGTCTAGGTCGACACACAGATAAGTGAGCTTCAGGTTGGTTAATAGCGTAAATCCCACCGCTCGGCCACCAATAATGTGGTGCCGTCGATTGATTTAGGATGTGTTTAACCAAGAGCACCTCCAATGGGAGTGATCAGAGATACCCACATAAGAACGATTTGGGAAATAAAAAAAATCAAGGTATACGCTGCCACCACCCAATCGTCTATATGGATATATCTGACCATAAATGGAAACTGCTCCTTGTTATTCACGTCTGACTCCGTCCCCTTTCCTCAGGTCGTTCGGGGTTGGTCCTGGGTAGCGAAAAGGCCTATGCCCAAGTGGGGGTAGTAAAAGAATATAAGCCACCAATAATGTGGGGCCACCAATAATGTGGGGGGTAGTAAAAGAAAATAAGCGAAGGTCTGCTATGTGTTAATTATTACACTGAAGCAAAAATATAGTAAGGAAATACAAAAGTATATTGTGGTTTTCTCCAACTAGACAATCTATTGATCCTTACAATATGAAAAATATATGGGTATGCGAGACATTTAATAACAGTTTTTTCTTTCTTATGGGCATCATAAGTAAGGTCACAGGCACGTGGAAAAACGTAGTTATTTACGCTCCAACCTTCCGGTCACTGTATAAGTCTACTTACAATATTGTGTCTACCTTCAAGCACTGTGTCTACCTTCAACCCCGTATTCTTATTAGAGAACGATCACAGACGGAATTGTACTCTAAGGATTACACTCTCATAGCTAATGTTAAATGTATATACGCAAAGTGTTTGTGAAGTACACTCCCTTAAACCCCTTTTTCCATATCTGTTATCGGAATCATTTTTGGCATCAGATTCAAAACTTAATAATAATAATAACTATCTACCTACTATATCTGCACTATATCATTTAACTCACATATTGACATTTGTTTTCATTAATCTTACAGAACGTGTTCATACCTGTTATCGGAATCATTTTTGGCATCAGATTAAAATTTTAGCTGCGCACAAAGAGAACGAGACGGCTATGTGTTCGTATCTATGGGTAAACTACTAACCTCCCTGTTGTATTATTTCGTAAAACTTCATTTCGCTTCTCAACAGAGCCCCTAGCTGCTACAATCTCTCCCTAAACTATTTCTCTAGTGGAATCCTGAACTGAAAGTTGGGAATTTTTCCTATTACTCTTAAAATTAATGGCCTTAGCTTACGCCTCTGTCCGAACGTTTAGTGACGTCACGGGTGGGCGGAGCTACGGTGCCCGCGCTATGTTCGAGAACATTCTAATGTCGCGTCGAAACTCAGTTTAACCAAAATCAGCTGAAATATATTTGTAGCTATCTCCTATTGTATGTTCTTCTTCAATGATTATAGTAAGGCTCTTTGCCAACACATCTTGATAGGCAGACATAGAATAGAATAAATTCATGGTCTATTAAGGCTCTATTTTCTACTTTGCTTCTTGGTTGAGTAAAACCGTTACGACGTCCATAATACCCAGTCTCTCAAATCAACACTCAAATAAATAAATAGATAAATAAAACGAAATTCCAAAAATAATATCCCTTCAAAATTCCTGTCCTTACATTATAAGTAAGCTTGTAAACCCCAGCTGATAACACTACATGGTATCTTTGTTCTGGATTTACTTACAGAGTTGAAAGAAGTTTAGTGTCGTCTATATTCTTCTATACGTAGTCTTCGGCCAAATAGATATAACAAATTGTTTTCTCCTAAACACTAGAATCAGTATGACCGTCTTTTGAAGACCATAAATATATGTGGAAGGTTTCTTTATTAATGTTTACATACCAATAATGTTCATTCGCCCAGTATTTGCCTATCAAAACCAAAGAAGAAATAACATATATAAAAAAAATCTTACATTCATTATGAAGAACAAACAATAAGTTAAATAAACCTATAAACTTATTAACGCAATATTAGAACAATTGATTGAAGACTATCGAAATAAAGAGAAGTAATTTCCAATATGAAATGCATGTCATTTGTCTTAAATCAAAAGAATTTCGAAATTGAATATCTGCTACATTCTAAAACATTATCATATTTATATCTATATTTAATGATAATCTTTATATTTTATGTCAATTTCGAATATAGAGTTC
>NC_134784.1:21734475-21749475 GCF_046742065.1 Oratosquilla oratoria
ATATATGCGTTGCCAACCCACTCCAACTGTTGCCAACTCGTATTTTCAGAGTGACATTTATGAGAAATGATGAGAGTAATATGTTTTGTTTGGAGAGAATTCATCCATCCCCACTGATCATGACACATTTATTATTGAATTAACTGTAGGGTCGGACTGCCAGTTTGCTGTCACCGGACTATAGTACCCCAATTTCATCCCAATTGATTTTATGATTAGGCGTCACTTCTCCAATCGCCCTTCTCGATGTGTGATTGGTGAGTAATGGACCATGAAAAGCCGTGATTGGTCGTAATTTCTCCTCTTCGAAATTAGCATTTGCGTCTACGTCCAACGACTTATTCCGTAAACAAATAGAATAAATAGATCAAACGATAATTAAGTAAAGAACACAGAGGGATATGTGATAATAGCTATTCTCTTTTTCAGTCCATACATATCTAGAGTAATTTATGTTGTTGTTGTTTTTCTAGGTGCTACCCCCTACTCCCTAGCACATAAGTACACTATCGACAACCTAAAGGAAAACACATCACAAAGGATTACAAAGGCGGAGCATGCTGACAGGAGACCTTTTGGTCCATAACTAGGTCGGATGCGAAAAAAATATATAATAAATAAAATAAAAATTAAATAAGTGAATAAAAATCATAATAATATAAATAGTAATAAATAGAATAAATAAATCCATACCTATTCTGAACTGAATGAGATAATCTGGCATAGGTTAGAGCAAATTACTTTATGTAACCTAATCAGCTTTTATACTCTGCTACAGATGAGAAGCCAAAGAGATAAATAAAGTAGGATGTAAGCTGTCGGAATAAAAGAAAAAGTGCCATCAAGTACTGATGAGGCTCACGTCATGCAGCGTATCTCAATCAGGGTTCCACCGGAACGCTTAAGGTTCCGCAAAAGGTCCCTAAGGGTTCAGCAAAAGGTCCCTAAGGGTTCCGCAAAAGGTCCCTAAGGGTTCCGCAAAAGGTCCCTAAGGGTTCCGCAAAAGGTCCCTAAGGGTTTCGCAAAAGGTCCCTAAGGGTTCCGCAAAAGGTCCCTAAGGGTTCCGCAAAAGGTCCCTAAGGGTTTCGCAAAAGGTCCCTAAGGGTTCCGCAAAAGGTCCCTAAGGGTTCCGCAAAAGGTCCCTAAGGGTTCCGCAAAAGGTCCCTAAGGGTTCCGCAAAAGGCCCCTAAGGGTTCCGCAAAAGGCCCCTAAGGGTTCAGCAAAAGGTCCCTAAGGGTTCCGCAAAAGGTCCCTAAGGGTTCCGCAAAAGGTCCCTAAGGGTTTCGCTAAAGGTGCCTAAGGTCCCGCAAAAGGCCCCTAAGGGTTCTGCAAAAGGTCCCTAAGGGTTCCGCAAAAGGTCCCTAAGTGTTCCGCAAAAGGTCCCTAAGGGTTTCGCTAAAGGTCCCTAAGGTCCCGCAAAAGGTCCCTAAGGGTTCAGCAAAAGGTCCCTAAGGGTTCAGCAAAAGGTCCCTAAGGGTTCCGCAAAAGATCCCTAAGTGTTCCGCAAAAGGTCCTTAAGGGTTCCGCAAAAGGTCCCTAAGGTTCCGCAAAAGGTCCCTAAGGGTTCCGCGAGAACAAGTGAGATAAGCTAATCCACTTTTCATTTTTTATTGAATTTCATACACGTAATATAATTAAACACGCACGACATATTTTTGATTGTTGTAATAATGTATATTGCATGTCATCAAGGGGTTTCTTGAGACACGCAATTTATTCTAAAGGTTACGCAAGGGTAAGAAGGTTGAGAAACGCTGTCTTAATGTCTGTAGAGATTTCCTCGAGCTTGATTAAATCGCCTGACGGCATCTAGAAGAGACAGGAGACTTGTATATGATCTCGAAAGAGTTAACTAAGTTATATTTGACCTTTTAACGTCTACAGAGGTTTTTCTTTTGCTGAAAAAAATCGCCTGGTAACATCCAGAATACGACAGGAGTCGAATACAGAGGTTAAACAATTAAACAGTATAGAATATATAAAGTGTCCTACCAGCCATGAAGGAATTAATCTTTCCAACACAGATGAAGGCGTCTCTGAGTTGATTAAAATCACTTGGCAGCTTACAAGAATAAACGACTTAAATCATACAACAGCAGTGACAGTTAATTAAATCGTTCAGACTCGCCGCAAGGCAACGCCCTTCCGATGTCATTATCAATATCATCGAGGTATTGATATCACAATCCGGATTAGTCACAGCCGATCCCGGATGATGGATGTCAGAGTCATCCACTCCTATTTCACCCGACGGGGAGTTATATGTCATGGCGACTAGCCCTACACGGCCGGGCCTAGCAACCTCATCTTCATACCCGCCGTTGCCTCAGCCACGGCCGTTGATATATCGTTTTCTGTCGTTACTGACACTGATCATTCGTCTTTCAGTGTCACTAACGCTATCAACGCGCCTTCTATCACCACAACTAAATCGCCTTTGTCACCAATACTTGTATTAACATCTTTTCTAAAACTACCACTAACTTGTTCTTCGTCACCATTAACGCGCCTTCTATCACCACAACTAAATCGCCTTTGTCACCAATACTTGTATTAACATCTTTTCTAAAACTACCACTAACTTGTTCTTCGTCACCATTAACGCGCCTTCTATCACCACAACTAAATCGCCTTTGTCACCAATACTTGTATTAACATCTTTTCTAAAACTACCACTAACTTGTTTTGCATCACCACTAACTCGGCCTTGTCACCACTGCTTGTATTAACACCTTTTCTAAAATCACCACTAACATATTTTTCATCATCACTGTCACCACTAACTTGGTTATCACTATCACCAGTAATTCTTCAAGTAACACCAAGAATTTGACCTCGGCTACCATTACCAATTTGCCTCTCGTAATCATTCTCACCACCAAAATCTCTATCAAAATTATCATCACTAATGCCTTCATAATAAACACCTCTATCACCACTAAATGGTTCTCCACCACTACAGTTATCACCATCGAACCATCCCTCACCACACCGTCAACACTATTGCTACTATGCCACCACCAATTACATCACTAATTCCTTTTCCGTCTTTCCACTAACGCCAATTATCACATCTCTACCACCACCGTCCCCACTAATGTATTTGTATTCTACTGTCTTGCCAATACCATTACCCCATCCTCTACTTAGTCTTCATTCTCTTCTTTGTTCTTTTTATCGTCCTTCTCCTCCTCCTCCTCCTCCTCCTCCTCCTCCTCCTCCTCCTCCTCCTCCTCCTCCTCCTCCTCCTCCTCCTCCTCTTTCTCCTCCTCCTCCTCCTCTTTCTCCTCCTCCTCCTCTTTCTCCTCCTCCTCCTCTTCCTCTTCTTCATCATTCCCCACTCATCCTTTCCTCCTCCTTCTCTCCTCTTCCTCCTCTTTCTTCACACCATTATCCCCAAACCAACTCTTCCTCCTCCTCGTCTTTCCTCTCCGTCTCGCTCCATTTCTCCTCCTCTTACTTCTAATCACTACATCTCATTAATTACTGCTATTCCTCTTCTTCCTCCTCCTCCTCCTCCTCCTCCTCCTCCTCCTCTCCGCGCGTCCTCCTCCTAACCTCTACTCCTAATAAATCTCTGCTCTTCCTCCTCTTCTTCCTCCTCCTTCTCCTCCCTGCCACCACCAACACCCCTTCTCATCCTCCAAATCCTATCCCTTGATACCCCTTCCTCCCTTTTCCTCTAACTCATACTCTTCCATTTCCTTTCTCCTCTTCCTCATTTTCCTCCTCAACATCTCTATATGTATCAGTTCCCTCATAAGCTTTATCATTTAAAGGACTTTAGTAACGTTCCTTATGAACCTGTCATGTAGTATTGTTTTTTCTTATGATCGGAGACTAATTTCTCTTCATAAAAAAGAATAATGACTACTTTTCGTTCTCCTCTTCCAACCCATCTTCTTCTCCTCCTACTCCTCCTCCTCTTCCTTCCTCCTCCTCTTCCTTCCTCCACCTCTTCCTTCCTCCTCCTCTTCCTTCCTCCACCTCTTCCTTCCTCCTCCTCTTCCTTCCTCCTCCTCTTCCTTCCTCCTCCATAAAAAAGAATAATGACTACTTTTCGTTCTCCTCTTCCAACCCATCTTCTTCTCCTCTCCTCCTCCCTTCCTCCTCCTCTTCCTTCTCCCTCTTCCTTCCTCCTCTTCTTCCTTCCTCCTTTATAAAAAAGAATAATGACTACTTTTCATTCTCTTCATCTAACCCATCTTCTTCTCCTCTCCTCCTCCCTTCCTCCTCTTCTTCCTTCCTCCTTTATAAAAAAGAATAATGACTACTTTTCATTCTCTTCATCTAACCCATCTTCTTCTCCTCTCCTCCTCCTCTTCCTCCTCCTCTTCCTTCCTCCTCCTCTTCCTTCCTCCTTCATAAAAAAGAATAATGACTACTTTTCAGCTTCTATACCTCCTTAGATCTCTACTTGACCATTTCTATGACTCGACCTCTGGTGTAATGTTGTTCCCGGAGACGGAAACGGCGGTCATTGCCGACCAAATGTTAAATCCTCCTCATCCTTCTAAATACTGCTAATCAAATAATCTTATTCGTCTTGATCCACTTCCTCTTTCTTCTCATCACTAACATCCATTTATTATTATTTGTCCTCCTCCCCTCCTCCTCCTCCCCCTCCTCCTCCCCCTCCTCCTCCTCCTCCTCCTCCTCCTCCTCTTCTTTCTCCATCTCCTCCTCCTCTTACCTCTTTCTTTTTCTCCTCCTCCTCCCTCCCTCCTTCACCTCTTCCTCTTCCTCATCCTCATCATCCTCCTCCTATAAGTTTCTTCTTCTCCTCCTCCTCCCTTCCTCCTTCTCCTCCTACTCCTCCTCCTCCTCCTCATCATCATCATCATCATCATCTTCCTCCTCATCCTCCTCATCCTAATCCTCTTCCTTCTTATCCTCCTCATCCTCATCCTCACCACCAACACCCATCTATTATTATTCGTCCTCCTCCTCCTTCTACCCCTTTCTTCTCCTCCTCCTCCTCCTTCTCCTCCTCCTCCTTCTCCTCCTCCTCCTTCTCCTCCTTCTCCTTTCTCTCCTCCTCCTTCTCCTCCTCCTCCTTCTCCTCCTCCTCCTTCTCCTCCTCCTCCTCCTCCTCCTCCTCCTCCTTCTCCTCCTCCTCCTCCTCCTTCTCCTCCTCCTCCTCCTTCTCCTCCTCCTCCTCCTCCTCCTCCTACCCCTTTCTTCTTCTACTCCTCCCCCTTCCTCCTTCTCCTCTTCCTCCTCCTCATCCTCCTCCTCATTCTTATCCTCCTCCTCCTCCTCCACATCCTCATCCTTCTCCTCCTTCTAAATACAACTAATCACTTACACTTCCTCGCTTTCCTCCACCTCTTCCTCTTTCTTATCACCACCAACATCCAATTATTACTCCTCCTTCTCCTTCTATACCTTTGTTCTCCTCCTCTCTCTCTGTCCTCTCCTCCTTCTCCTCTTCTTCCTCCTTCTCCTCCTTCTCCTCCTTCTCCTCCTCCTCTTCCTCCTCCTTTTCTTTCTCCTCCCCTCCTCTTCCTCCTCCTCCTTCTCTTCCTCCTCCTTCCCTTCGTCCTCCTCCTCTTCGTCATCCTCCTGTTTTTCCTCCTCCTTCTCCTCCTCCTCTTCCTCCCCTACTCCGTCCTTTTCCTCCTACTCCTTCTCCTACTCCTTCTCCTCCTCCTCCTCCTCCTCCTCCTCCTCGTGTGATTCCAGCCTAACGACGTGGGCCAGTCCCGGGGTCATTTTCGCCAAATCCCTCAAAGAAAGGCCAACAGCCTCATTTCCACCATTTCATTGCCTTCGAACGAAATGGATTTTGTCAAGGACTCCGTGAGAGAAGGTCTGCCGATGGGCATCTCTTGTGACGTCACTGTGGTCGTCGTCCTAGCCTATGATTGGATATTGCAATCAAATGACCCTGCCCTGATTGGGTGCATGACAGCACGACGCTTCCGTGTGTGTGACGTCATGTCGGCTTGTCTAGACGGTAGTGGGCAGACTTTCTCCATAATTTTTTTTTTTTTCTCAAAAGTCTGAGAATGGACAGCTTAACTCATTTAAGATGATGACGTAATTTACACATTAATTTGGAAGTGGGTGGAAACAACTTCGCCAACAGTGTAGTTAATGAATGGAATAAACTTCCTGCAGAGGCAGTGCAATGTAGTTCAGTTCGAAGCTTTAAGATTCGTTTAGATAAGCCTCTAAGCAAGATGTTGTAATAACTGCCATTTATTTTATATTGTTTTGTCTATTTGTTTGTTATTATTTGTCTGGTTATTATTATTTGCTTGATTTGCATTTATTATTAGTTATATGTCAGTTCATTATTATTTACTATTTACCTGTTTGTTTATTATTCAACTATACTTATGCATTTATTTATTTTATTCATTATCATTTATATTACTATAATTCTATTAATTTATCATTATATGTATATATATATATATATATATGTATATGTATATATATATATATATATATATATATATATATATATATATATATATATATATATATATATACTGATTTCCCATAGCAACAGTTCCTACGCCAAGACTATTACTTAACTATACCTTTATATTTATTTGTTTTTATTTGTTATCACTTATATTATTGTAATTGTTATTTACTTATTTATTTATTTGTTTATTTATTTTATTTGTTTATTTATTTATTTATTTATTTATTTATTTATTTATTTATTTATTTATTCATTTATTCATCATTATTATCTTTTTTCACATCCGACCTAGCTATGGACCAAAAGGTCTCCTGTTGGCATGCTCCTCCTTTGTATTCTTTTGTAAGGGTATCTATTTATGTTGCGTCGCTTAGCTGCAGACGTCTGTAGAAATCATTCTTTGTAAATTCATTTTTTTTTATACTGAAAGTAAACCATCGGAGTTGAAGAAGTACAGTCATACTCAAAAGTCGTCCAGATTCCCAACAAGTGGTACTGAATAGAATTACCAGGCTGTAGTTAAGATTTTATTTTATTTTATTTTATTTTATTTATTTATTTTTTTTTTTTATTTAATTATTTCTATCATTATTATTTTATTGAGGTTATTATTATTTTTTTTTTTTTTTTGCCATACAGGAGCAAATTAGATTTTTTTTCTCAGCGTTTGACGGCCGATGTCTTCCTTAATTGAATAAAATCACCTGCAGGCAGCCAGAATAAAAATCTTAAACTACCTTTGGTGACATGTTACGTTAATAAAGGTAAGGCATTTACGCCGGGAGACGCTAAACTGTGGACTAATCCGTCACCTTTGCCTTATTGTATAGGACATTGGTTCTCAAACTTTTTCGTGGGCGACCCTACTTGGAACACTTCAGTCCTTCGCGACTAAAGTAAAGAGAAAACAAAATGGACAGTGATATATACTCTTTACTTCGGGGAAAAAAATAATGTGTACATGTTTTCTTATAAAACTAAATTAACAGAATTCATTGCATTGAATCTCCTTCAGAAAACTAAATTAATTCGTCAAGTATTTGAAATACTCTGAAAACGTGAGAATTTTCCTTTGTCCCTGCGAGCCATTGAAATTGATCTCGCGACCCAGCTTTGGGTCGCGACCCATAGTTTGAAAACCACTGGTATTGGAGAACCAGCGCAAGTGGCTGCCACTGGGAGAGGTATCCGATTACCAACTTTATTCGTCTCAGTAAATAGAGACATTAATAAAAGAAGGAAATAAAGCCTAAAGTTTATCATGTTAGCAAGGGCTGCATGGCTCCATAAACAACCTCGTTTCTGCATTTCGACGATTAACGCCAAATCGGTCCTAAGGCGGAGTTTTTCATCGACTTTGCGTTTCGGTATTAAGCTGTTTGCCTTCTCCGATGGAGGAGGAGAGGAGGAGGAGGAAGAGGAGAAATGGAGAGGGAGGAGAAATGGAGAAGAAGGGGGGAGGTGAGGGAGATGAGAAACGGAGAGGAAGGAGGAGGAGAAACGAAGAAGAAGAGAGGAAGTGAGGGAGAGGAGAAACGGAGAGCGAGGAGGAGGAGGAAGAGGAGAAATGGAGAGGGAGGAGAAATGGAGAAGGCAGGAGGTGGGGAAGAGGAGAAAGGGAGAGGAAGAAGGAGGAGAAACGAAGAAGAAGAGAGGAAGTGAGGGAGAGGAGAAACGGAGAGCGAGGAGGAGGAGGAAGAGGAGAAATGGAGAGGGAGGAGAAATGGAGAAGAAGGGAGGAGGTGAGGAAGAGGAGAAACGGAGAGAAAGAAGAAGGAGGAGGAGGAGGAGAAGAAACGGAGAAGAGAGGAGGAAGTGAGGAAGAGGAGAAACGAAGAGGGAGGAGGAGAAACGGAGAGGAAGGAGGAGGAGGAGGAGGAGGAGAAAAGGAGAAGAAGAGAGGAAGTGAGGAAGAGGAGACACGAAGAGGGAGGGGTAGAAATAGAGTAGGGAGTAAATTAGGAAGAAACATTTCACCTAATTATCACCACCATCATTATAATTAAGTCTACCACCAATATTACCTTTACAAAAAAAATAAATAATAATAATAATAATAATAATAAAATAATCACGATGACCAATACTATAACTATCTTAACCCCTCTACCAATAGTACTACCACCCCCGCAAACTAACACCACTACATCACTATTTAGTCTGCAAAAGATACAATCACTCAAAAAAAAAAAAAAAAAAATCTTCATGGAGGTTGATGTGTATATTCATGAATCCAACACCCACCCTTTATCACAATAGCTACCGCACGACACAAACAACAGAGCAATGTGGCCAGAACAGAACCAATTCACATCAGAGGCGAGTGACCTGACATCACACACGCTTTATCCACAATGAGCTTTCAACCGCGACCGTACTCCGTGCCTGTATGCGTTTCCAATCGACCGTAGGTTTTTAAATTCTCTATTATTGGTCTTTGTCATCGAACTCCGGATTGTTTAGCCCCGTCCACAGGAGAGTAATTTGTCTAAGAGCATCCACGACTAAGGGAGGAACGTGTTCTCCATTAAGGAGGGAATTAACTGCGAGATGATATAAGGCCCCTTTCACACTAGGCAACTAGTGACCGTCACTAGTGATGGTCACTATTTGCCTACCATTATTTTGAATTGAGCCTTTCACACTACGTCACTGAGGTTGCCCGGTTGCGCAACAGGCCATGGCTGTTGCCCTCTCCGGTAACAAGTGACCGTCACTGGCAGTTGCCGTCACCGACCGTCTCTTTTTCTTGACCAGCAAAGCCAACAGAAGAAGCACCTCCTCCATTGATGCCATTCTTTCGACTAATGAGATGATGAGAAAGGATTCCACGACTCGGTGACAGTCACTGGTTGCTTGCAGTTGCCCGAGATTTTCACACTAGGCAACTAGTGACCGCCACTAGTGACGGTCACTAGTTGCTTAGTGTGAAAGGGGTCTAAACTTTTATCTATATATCGGGTTGTCACATAGCCAGGCAGAATAACAAGATTAGTATAACCCGGTTATGACGGGGTTAGATAACTCATAGGTTTTCATTATAGACGAGGCCGGAGTCTGTAATTCAATTCCGTGGCATCCCTTCTCTAATGAAGTGGCTGATTCTGTGGCTATTTCCTACCAGCTGTTGAAGCTTTGTTATTTGAATTGTTGAACCCTAGATTAATGCATTATGAATGAGATATATATTCTGCTTAATTCATGCAATTTTCAAGGTGAGTGTCATGATTACAATGATATTTACTGAATGTATATTGTATTGTTACAGTATATGTTCTACATTATATAGGATTATCAAATTATCTTATGGAAACACGCACGCATAGGCGCGCGCGCACACACACACACACACACACACACACACACACACACACACACACACACACACACACACACACACACACACACACACACACACACACACACACACACAACTCGATGGCGCAGTGGTAGCTTCGCGACCCAACTACGGTGGTCTGAGTTCGAATCCTATCCAGGGGTGAAATAATTTCAGCATCGCTCCGCTGCGAGTCGTTATTCCAACTCTAGTGGGCGGGGAGTTGGGTGTGTGTGTGTGTGCATGTAAGGTCACATCATTACCCATAGATCGGTCATATATGAGCTCTGAACTCTCTTCCGGCAGGGAAATAGCTGCCGATCACGAGTCCAACACGTGATTCAAGACCATGGTGAAACACACACACACACACACACACACACACACACACACACACACACACACACATGACTTGCTGGTCAAGTTAAAGAGAATATATATATATATATATATATATATATATATATATATATATATATATATATATATATATATATATATATATATCTTCCGCAGATTTCATCTATCGTGGTAATAGTAATGAGACGGTGTAAGATTTACCTCAGTAATTTTTCCCCAGCAATTAATCCACGGTGTTCTGAATGTCTACAATATTTAACAAGGCAACGGTATTACATTCCTTTGAACCAGAGCTCATCTGTATTGGCAAGTTTCAGAAATTAAAAAACGCACCACAGAATTACACTTTCTAATGCAATGAAAGGTTTTGGCGTTTCATTTGTAACAACTTTTCGCAAAGATATGCAGTTCCATTGGATTGGTTAAAAGGATTTTTTCAATCTGCCGAAGGTTTACATCTGAGTTTTGTTTGTTTGTTTGTTTTACTGTTGTGAAATGATCCAGTGGGGACATAAAATCCAATTATAACTTTATTATATTTTATTAATTTATTTATTTATCTATCTATTCATTTATCTATTTTATTTCATTTTATTTTATTTTATTTTATTTTATTTTATTTTATTTTATTTTATCTTATTTTGTTTTATTCCATTTTATTTTACTTTATTTTATTTTATTTTATTTTATTCATTTATTTATTCATTTATTTATTTTATTTTTTTATTATTATCTTTTTTTAAGGAAAGGTACCAGGAGTAGGATAATAATACAAGCAGAATACTTATAATATTTATATTCCTCAGAATTGAATCTATAATTTTTCCATCTGAATCCATCCCCACAATCACAACTATTAGTACATACGATCTCATACATCTACTGCGCAGGATTTCAACCCACATTTGGAATTAAAGACGATCAGAAGATTTAACTCCGCCTTGTCTTCCTTGACGCATTATCAAAAGATGTTCATAATTAATCATCCGGCTTAATCAACTGCATAAGAAAGAAGAAATAAAAACTCGATATTATGATGAATATGTGTGAATGATGACAATTTGACAGCAATGGTGAGCTGACTCGGCACGATTGAATACATAAATGATATCTTATCATTGTGTGTTAAATGATAGGTCACTTTATCTATACAGAAGAGAAGCAAAGATGTATAATAGGTTACGAGTATATTTGGCATTCTGATGTGAATAATAAATATAATATTGTTTGGTTTGTACAGCTTATTAAATCTTTTCAGTAAGAAATTAATACCTATTTATCAATTAGTAATAACTCAGCTATACAAAGTATCAGTTAATATGAAGCTATGTATGTATGTATGTATATGTATGTACATGTGCGTGTATGTATGTATGTATGTATGTATGTATGTATGTATGTATGTATGTATGTATGCATGTATGTAGGTAGGTAGGTAGGTAGGTAGGAAGGTAGGTAGGTAGGAAGGCAGGTAGGAAGGTAGGTAGGTAGGGTATAGTAAAAAAAAAAAAAAGAGTAAATTTTACATCAGGAAAGGATACATATAAGCTGCCTTGCCATCATTTTTGTATGGAGATTGTGTTATCAATTGGTAGAGGCTGGGCAGTATTGTTTTGATTCTCAATTGGTAGAGGCTGGGCAGCATTGAGATTGTGTTATCAATTGGTAGAGGCTGGGCAGTATTGAGATTGTGTTATCAGTTGGTAGAGGCTGGGCAGTATTGAGATTGTGTTATCAATTGATAGAGGCTGGGCAGTATTGAGATTGTGTTATCAATTGGTAGAGGCTGGGCAGTATTGAGATTGTGTTATCAGTTGGTAGAGGCTGGGCAGTATTGAGATTGTGTTTGTTGGTAGAGGCTGGGCAGTATTGAGATTGTGTTATCAATTGGTAGAGGCTGGGCAGTATTGAGATTGTGTTATCAATTGGTAGAGGCTGGGCAGTACTGAGATTGTGTTATCAATGGGTAGAGGCTGGGCAGTATTGAGATTGTGTTATCAGTTGGTAGAGGCTGGACAGTATTGAGATTGTGTTATCAAATGGTAGAGACTGGGCAGTATTGAGATTGTGTTATCAATGGGTAGAGGCTGGGTAGTATTGAGCTTGTGTTATCAATTGGTAGAGGCTGGACAGTATTGAGATTGTGTTATCAGTTGGTAGAGGCTGAGCAGTATTGAGATTGTGTTATCAGTTGGTAGAGGCTGGGAAGTATTGAGATTGTGTTATCAGTTGGTAGAGGCTGGGCAGTATTGAGATTGTGTTATCAATTGGTAGAGGCTGGGCAGTACTGAGATTGTGTTATCAGTTGGTAGAGGCTGGACAGTATTGAGATTGTGTTATCAATTGGTAGAGGCTGGGCAGTATTGAGATTGTGTTATCAATGGGTAGAGGCTGGGCAGTACTGAGATTGTGTTATCAATGGGTAGAGGCTGGGCAGTATTGAGCTTGTGTTATCAATTGGTAGAGGCTGGGCAGTACTGAGCTTGTGTTATCAATTGGTAGATGCTGGGCAGTATTGTTTTGACTCTCAATATTATATGAATCTGTATTGACACACAGCTCTTCTACGATTAATAATTTCCTTGTTTCTCGATCAACACCGAGACTGGCGGTGCCCTGTTCTAGGTATTTCCTGGTCAGAGGGAGTGACTGATGACCCTAGTTTGTAAACGGCAAGGCAGACATCTGGGAAGTTCAGTTAAAGTCTCTCCGATGTACATGTTACCAGGTCCTCGTGCCGGAAAGCAAATTGATACAACAATTGACTCTATTGGAAAAGGGAAGTGGTCCAGTTTTATCTTTGCTATGGAGGAACTTGGGTTTATTTTGAAGAACGATATTGAATTACTAGGTCGAGTCGTTGACTGTGCCATGTCACTTGATCTATTTGATGTATTCCATTTCGAGGATAACTAGAGGTTTTGTGTTCGTTTGTCAAATCAGCATTGAAATGCTATTTTCGTGCTTGTTCCCGGGAGACTGCAATGCTGGATCGAGCCGTGGTGTCACGGGTAGACTGTGATATGTTGTAATGTGCTACAACCATTTTCACAAAATAGATACGGTAAATTCAACATCCCTAGTGGGACACATGATATTGCCATTCAGACTTTGGACTCAAATAGCACGTCTATCTGAACTAAAACCGCAACGGTAGCCTCTAGAGCAGTGGTTCTTAACCTGTGGGGAATTCCCCACTGGTGGGGAATGGCGGAGTTGCCAAGTGGGGAATGACCGGTCGGACAGAAGAACCACTGTCTTTTTTTTTTTTTTTTTTTAATCGATGTGTTTTTGTTTCTTTTTGTTTGTTTCTGGTGTCTTCTTGTCACATTTCGTGAATTTGTTTCCACCCACAAATAATCGATAGTGCTTCAAAATTTAATACATTACATCCAAATGTTGACTTACTTTACAAATCACAACCATTTACAGACTGTTTTAATAACAAAAACAACCAATATATGAGGTATTGTAAGTCATGTTTGGGTAAAAGTGACAACACTGTATATTTACATACTAAATACTGCATGGGTTAAAATAGAATTTGTCAAAGACCGATGCTGTGGTGGAAAATGGAGAGTTGGCTCACTAAAAAGTGGGGAATTGGAGAAAAAAGGTTAAGAACCCTCTAGAGGAAGAGAGGGTTCCCGTCGACCCTCAGGATTTGGAAAAGAAAGAAAGAAACTGTATCTACAGTGTCTCAAGTTTAATGTATTTTTATGGAGGCCTGCATCAACTGCCCCCCCACCCTTCTTATACTTGCTCTGCTGAATTTCACTATGTTTCTGTATTGTGTTTGTATGTGTGTTATGTCAGTTTCATTGAGTGTTGTATTTGTCAGTTAATTTGCATAAGCATTTATCAATTTTTAGTTGTCGTGTATTTTAAGTGAGCGTTGTATTGGCAAGATTTTTTTTTCAGAAATATGTTTACCTTTCAATTGATGCACCTTTTTGACGAATATCGTATTCATAAATATGTTTTAAAGGGACAAGCATGTACTGGTATATGATATTATTCATCATATACACTGGATTGTCATATGTTGTTGAAATCTGTATATATTTAGTTCTTTACCTTACATTATTGAGCGTTGTTTCTGACAAAGTATTTGTATTTACACTTTATATACTATCTATTTCATTTTAATGCATTGGTGAGTTTCCGTTAATAAAGCATTTGTGGACGTATATATAGGATATTGCATGTGCTGTCTCTTTCATCTATTTCTTTCGTTTATCAAGTTATTTCTAGGTTACTGTATTGTTTATTTCACACACTATTTTTGGCGAGTCTCCGTGAGTATTGTGTTTATTATTACAATTACAAGAAATGGTATACGTATAAATACTTTGTTTGATAAGCATAATGTCCTAGACACACGCGTAACACCCTTCTCCTCAATCAAGAAATCTATAATTCATTACAAAATGCCTCCCTAAGCTCAAGAGAAGAAGGAATGCTCTCCTCCTTCTCCGCCTCCTTCAGATAACGCCATTGCCATTACACATTGACACATAGTGTTCTTCAATGCACGTGAACGTATTAATGGGAATATCCCGTACACAGCAGCCCAGCGCCAGATGGTCGGGATGTGTTCGTCCTTTGCAACATTTCGGTTCCCTGTCGGCAACATACGCTTCTGCAAGGGAAGGCCTTTGCAATGGTCCCTATTGTGTTCAATTTCTTCCTTCCTTGTCTCTCTCCACGATCTGCTTTACTATACCCTCAGGAGGCAATCAGATATGAGCTTTGTGTGGTACAAATCAATGTGGCTTTATACGATTTAGCAGAGCACAATGTCGCATAACTACGGGACAGGGGCAATTATATTAAATGTATCACTGAAATATCGTGTGACCCA
>NC_134784.1:21754475-21761975 GCF_046742065.1 Oratosquilla oratoria
TGTGTGTGTGTGTGTGTGCGTGCGTGCGTGCGTGTGTAAAGTCACAGCATTACCCATAGATCGCTCATATATAAGCTCTTAGCTCTCATCCGGGAGAGTAATAGCTGTCGATCACGATTCCAGCATGTGGTTCAAGATCATACTGAATCACACACACACACACACACACACACACACACACACACACACACACACACACACACACACACACACACACACACACACACACACACACACACACACACACACACACACACACACACACACACACACACACACACACACACACACACACACACACACACACACACACACACACACACACACACACACACACACACACACACACACACACACTAGAGGAAATTGGAAGGGAGTAAGGAGGAAGTGGGGAAGACAGATTACTCTGGGGAACGGTAGATACCTGATAGAATGGATGTCTTTGATGAGTGTGTGTATTTAGATAGGAGTGCTACTGGCAAGGACTATCATCAGAATGCTAAGGAAGACTCCCTTTGTTCAAGAGCTAGATATTTTTTCTTTGCTCAGCCCCAAGAGGAGATTGATAAACGATTATTTTTTTCTTTCAGATGAGGGAAACTTTCTATCGTTTAAGTATTGAGTGAACTAAGTAGCAAAAATAGCGAAAGTGGGGAATTGGGTGGGTTAGGGGTTGCAAGTTAAGGTTGACTTTGGAGGTTGGAGGTTGGAGGTTGATGATTGGAGGTTGATGATTAGATACTGGGGGTTGGGGTTCCGCGGTAGAGGACTTCACTAGGCTCTGGGGTTGGTATTGAGGGTTGGAGGTTGGAGGTTGGAGGTTAGAGGCTGAAAGTTGGAGGTTGGAGTTTGGAGGTTGGGGGTTAAGAATTGGAGATTGGAGGTTGGGGATTCCGGGGTAGAGGGTTTCAGTAGGCTCTGGGGTTGGTATTGAGGATTGGAGGATGGAGGTTGGAGGCTGAAAGTTGGAGATGGAGGTTGAAGATTAGAGACTGGGGTTTGGGGTTGCGGGGCAGAGGGTTTCAGTAGGCTCTGGGGTTGGTATTGAGGGTTGGAGGTTGGAGGTTGGAGGTTGGATGTTGGAGGTTGGAGGCTGGAGGTTGGAGGTTGGAGTTTGGAGGTTGGGGTTCCGCGGTAGAGGACTTCACTAGGCTCTGGGGTTGGTATTGAGGGTTGGAGGTTGGAGGTTAGAGGCTGAAAGTTGGAGGTTAGAGGTTGGAGAATGGGGGTTGGGATTCCGGGGTAGAGGGTTTCAGAAGGCTCTGGGGTTGGTATTGAGGATTGGAGGTTGGAGGTTGTAGGTTGTAGGTTGGAGGCTGAAAGTTGGAGGTTGGAGGTTGAAGATTGGTGACTGGGGTTTGGGGTTCCGGGGCAGAGGGTTTCAGTAGGCTCTGGGGTTGGTATTGAGGGTTGGAGGTTGGAGGTTGGAGGTTGAAGATTGGAGACTGGGGGTTCCAGGGTAGGGGGTTTCAGTGGGCTCTAGGGTTGGTATTGAGGGTTGGAGGTTGGAGGTTGGAGGTTGGAGGTTGAAAATTGGAGACTGGGGGTTCCAGGGTAGGGGTTTTTAGTAGGTTCTAGGGTTGGTATTGAGGGTTGGAGGTTAGAGGTTGGAGGTTGGAGGTTAGAGGTTGGAAGTTGGAGGTTAGGGGTTAAAGGCTGGAGGTTGGAGGTTGAAAATTTGAGACTTGGGGTTGGGTGTTGGGGGTTCCGGAGTAGAGGGTTTCTGTAAGCTCTGGGCTTGGTATTGAAGTTTGGAGGTTGGAGGTTGAAGGTTAAAGTTTGGAGACTGGGGGTTGAGGTTCTGTGGTAGAGGGTTTCTGTAGGCTCTAGGGTTGGTTTTCAGAGTTGGAGGTTGGAGGTTGAAGAAATGGAGGTTGGAGGATGAAAATTGAAGACTGGGGTTTGGGGTTCCGGGTTAGAGGATCTCAGTAGGCTCTGGGGTTGGTATTGAGGATTGGAGGTTAGAGGTTGATTGAAGGCTAAAGATTGGAGACTTGGGGATAGGGATACCAAAGTAGAGGGTTTCAGTAGGTTCTGGGGTTTGTATTGGAGGTTGGAGGTTGAAGAATTGGAGGTTGGAGGTTTTGAATTGAAGACTGGGGTTTGGGGTTCCGGGTTAGAGGGTTTCAGTAGGCTCTGGGGTTGTTATTCAGAGTTGAAGGTTGGAGGTTGAAAGTTGGAGGTTAGAGGTAGATTGAAGGTTGAAGATTGGAGTCTTGGGGTTGGGGGTTCCGGAGTAGAGGGTTTCAGTAGACTCTAGGGTTGGTATCATGGATTGGAGGTTGGAGGCTGGAGAGTGAAATTTGGAGGTTGGAGATTGATTGAAGGTTGAAGATTGGAGACTTGGGGTTAGAGGTTCCAGGGTAGAGTGTTTCTGTAGGCTTTGGGGTTGGTATTCAGATTTGGAGGTTGGAGGTTGAAAGTTGGAGGATAGAGGTTAATTGGAGATTGAAGATTGGAGACTTGGGGTTAGGGGTTCCGGGGTAGAGGGTCTCAGTAGACTCAGGGGATGGTATTCAGAGTTGGAGGTTGGAGGATGAAAGTTGGAGGTTGGAGGTTGATTGAAGATTGAAGATTGGAGACTTGGGGTTAGAGGTTCCAGGGTAGAGTGTTTCTGTAGGCTTTGGGGTTGGTATTCAGATTTGGAGGTTGGAGGCTCGAGCTGAATTGGAGATTGAAGATTGGAGTCTTGGGGTTAGGGGTTCCGGGGTAGAGGGTCTCAGTAGGCTCTGGGGTTGGTATTTAGAGTTGGAGGTTGGAGGTTGAAAGTTGGAGGTTAGAGGTTGATTGAAGGTTGAAGATTGGAAACTTGGGGTTGGGGGTTCCGGGGTAGAGGGTTTCAGTAGACTCTAGGGTTGGTATCATGGATTGGAGGTTGGAGGCTGGAGAGTGAAATTTGGAGGTTGGAGATTGATTGAAGGTTGAAGATTGGAGACTTGGGGTTAGGGGTTCCGGGGTACAGGGTTTCAGTAGACTCTGGGGTTGGTATTGAGGGTTTGAGGTAGGAGGTTGGGGGTTAGGGTGGGGTTTCTCAAGTGGTGGGAGAGATGAGGTAGCAGGATAGTAATCGCCCTGTACTCGTTAGGGCAACAAGACTGCTCCTTTGATAAATTCGGCTTTCCGTCTGGAGCCTAGGAGACCAATATTGGTTTCCGGTATTGATGTTGCATATTCAAGGCACAGTTTCAAGATTTACTATATCGAATAATTAATGGATTTTCCCACAAGTCTCTCTGCCAAAACCCAAACTATTCGAAGGTGTGCCCTTGAGAATAGTCGTTGACATAGTGGAAGTGTCTGTAGGTTTAAGTGCGTGTGTGTGTGTGTGTGTGTGTGTGTGTGTGTGTGTGTGTGTGTGTGTGTGTGTGTGTGTGTGTGTGTGTGTGTGTGTGTGTGTGTATATATGCGTATTCATATGTGTGTATTCGTATGCTTAATGTGCATGTATGTGTGTATGTGTGCATATGTGTTTCTGTGTGGTGTGTGTGTGTGTGTGTGTGTGTGTGTGTGTGTGTGTGTGTGTGTGTGTGTGTGTGTGTGTGTGTGTGTGTGTGTGTGTTAGTTTGTGTATGTCTTTTTATGGGCATGTATATGTGTGTATATATGCGTATTCATATGTGTGTACTCGTATGCTTAATGTGCATGTATGTGTGTATGCATATGTGTGTATGCATATGTGTGTATGTGTGCGTGTGTGTTTCTGTGTGGGTGGGGGTTGTATGTGTGTGTGTGTGTGTGTGTGTGTGTGTGTGTGTGTGTGTGTGTGTGTGTGTGTGTGTGTGTGTGTGTGTGTGTGTGTGTGTGTGTGTGTGGGAGTGTGGGTGTGTGTGTGTGTGTGGGTGGGTGGGTGGGGGTGTGTGTGTGTGTGTGTGTGCGCGCGCGTGTGTGTGTGTGTGTGTGTGTGTGTGTGTGTGTGTGTGTGTGTGTGTGTGTGTGTGTGTGTGTGTGTGTGTGTGTGTGTGTACGTTTGTGTGTGTATGTGTGTGTGTACGTTTGTGTGGGTTAGTTTGTTGTCTTTTTATGCGCATGTATATCTGTACGTGTGTGTATGTGCGTATGCATATGTGTGTACTCGTATCCTTATGTGCATGTATGTGTGTGTGCATATGTGTGTGTTTATGGGAGTGTGTGTGATTCACAATTGCTCTAAGTTATGTATGAGATCCATGTTCTTCTGAGTAGGATTTAACGTCTGTTCCAGTGAGTAAGAACAAAGAACAAACCTTCATATGGGCTAAAGAACAATAAGTTATCTTTGACGACCTCAAACAAACTTTACTTTCATCCAAAGCTTTCGATTTCTACAATGTTCAGAAAGCTTTTTTTCTTCATACAGATACATTTTGAATAAATATAAAGACTTCTTTTCATAAGAGAGATGACAGAGGTACATTCAAAGTCATAGGGTATACTAGCAGGTAAGAGAAATAAAATAATAGGACACCAATTTAGAGAGAGAGGCAGCAGTCTAGAAAAATATTCTAGAGATATACGTTTACGTTACAAAGCTTTCCTGTACATCAAACGGCATTTGAGTTATTGAAGAGGATGCCTTTCCAAGGGAAATTGGTACGTTTGCATTTAACAACAGTAGAATATGACCCGATTCCACATTATGTTTAAGGTGAACTAATACTGTAGTCAATCCTTTCAGTGGAAATGTTCAGGTAAATCCAAATGGGAGTACTTTCCCAAGAGAAATTATAAGGAGAATATCGCCCTGACCATTTCTGGAAAAACGTAATCTATTCATTAGTCAAGAATGAAACGAAATTCCCGTAAGATTTCTACAACCTAATGGCCGGAAATCTGTTCGGAGAAATCAGAGAAGGTAACAAAGAGAAAATAATACTTTCCTTTCTATTACCTCAAATATTTCAAATTACTAATATTACCCCTTGGCAGATCATCTTAGGGGTTGTAAATGTCTAGCAAACTTGTAGAGACAGTTTTACTAACGCCTGCGATAATAGTAGTTCTCTTGAAATACATAGAGCTGTGTGCATAAGAAATCACATAAACTCGTGATTCTAAATATGCAGAAAAACCACCAAGGAAAAAGATAAATTGATGACCAAGCGCTTTCGTCTATTCATGTACCCTGAGTATGTCTGAATAGACGAAAGCGCTTGGTCATCAGTTTACCTTTTTCCTTGGTGGTTTTTTCGCATAGAGCTGTGTATTACGTGCCTCCAATGACAAGATCGAAATCCTAGGTGTTCACCAACACCTTACGAATCTTGGTGAAACAGCTACATTCAACCTACTAAAGATGACTCACAACCATCAAGTGTCAAATAGCCTTTTATTCTTGGTAGAGTATTTCTCTAAATATATATTATAATACACCGTTTTAGAAAAATAAGATGAAATAGTAGCAAAGGGCCTGGGAGAGGCGTATTTTGTAAACACATCAATCTCAGAAAATCATTATCTGACGATGGGACACAGTCCATAAACTGAGTGATGACGAGGATAGGAGATATTTACAAATCAGATACACGTTTCACAACAGCCTACAACCTCCGGAAAGATGGATTAGTACATACATACATTCATATACCAAGGCTTTTTCCCCCTTACAAGGGGGGTAGCCAAAAAGAAAAAGGCATAAAATCATTCCCACCCATTCCATCCCTGAATACACTCCACACCCCTCCACCCTCCCTCTTATCTCAGCACCTCCTGAATGAAATGAAATAAGATGGATTAGTAAAATGTACAAATAGAATTCTAGAAATATTCAGACAATACAAGACGTGTACAATACGTGGAAACACTGAATATCTCTAAATCCAAGACCACTATAAATATATCCTTAGGTTTATCAATAATCAAAGATCCTACATTACATAATTTTTGCCTCATCCAGAAACTATTATATTATATATTTGATAGCAAGTCAACTCCTCTATGTAGCAAAGATAATAACGCGGTGAGACGAACTTAGGGTTTTTTTTATCTATCACCTTGAAGTAAACACTCAGAAACCTTAAGACAGAAAGAGTACCCATCATTATAATTGACAAATATACGCTACAAGATGCATAAGTGAATACCGTTTCGAGAATCAAATTGCGATATTTCATTAGAGTTCACAAAGCTATGAGTGATATTAGATAAACATTGCAGCTGGAATAGCATTTCTATATTCCCACAGATGTTTATGAAGCCAATTATAAATGTCTACTTCATCTACGCCACGAGAAAAGAATCATAATTAACAAAGGATTACAAAGGCGGAGCATACCGACAGGAGACCTTTTGATCCATATCTAGGTCAGATGCGAAAAAAAAATCATATTAATAATAAAATAATTAATAAAAACTATAATAATGTAAATAACAAATAAAATACATAAATAAATGCATAGGTATGTTAAATAATAAACAACAAGGTAAATAGTAAATGATGATAAATTGACATATAATTAACAGGTATATAATCATGTCTACTTCACCATAAGTAACAGATCTATAATCGCTTCTCGACAGATTAAACTACCCTTCTCGGGATCAAACTGAAGTTTATGTGGTTGAAAGACTTGAAGTCGATGCAATAGACAATCATTCTTGGCTACGCGTTTGAAGAAATGTAGTTCCAATTACACACACATTAGCGCCCATGGTCCTTATTTTAGGACCAACAACATTTGAAATGTAGCCAAGTTTTGCAATCAAACATACCTCTGTTCTACTCCCGGATAAGATGTCATCCATTCAATCAGATGTATACATACCACTTGTATCAGTCTCCCTTGAAATCGATGAAACTGACAGTTGTCCTTGGTAACGTAGATGCTCTAGGGATTTTAGGTTAGATAACCACAGCTGTAAAGTTTTGTAGCATCAATCACAACCTACAGGACTTCAACGACCTTTCGTAATCACATAGTATTCAGCTCAGCTCCCAAGAGTTTAGTAAATGTTTCAATCTGTCAAAGGACTGAAATGGGTTGGCTACCGGTAATTGGGGGAAAATGTGTTCAAAATAGACATCCTAAAGAGGGAACGGATGATCAGATGGCCGAATAATTGATGAAGGAAAGTGGACGAAGAAGTAGAAAGACATAATTATCTGAATCTACAGCAACATGACTTAGATAACATTTTCCAGGATTCAGGAGAACAGAGAGGACGGCATGGTTCCAGTGGGGAGATGGAGTAGGAAATGAAATATATACATACATATATATATATATATGTATATATATATATATATATATATATATATATATATATACATATATACATATACATATATATTTATATATATATAATATATATATATATATATATATATATATATATATATCTTCAACCACATATCACTTTTAATTCCATAACATTGCAAACGAGACTGAGAATCGCTCAAAGGAGGTATCCGTGGAAATTGAAACGTAGACGAGCCGAGGATTCAAAACCAGCAAACCCGTAACAAAGTTACATTGGCGTAACCCAATACGCTATCAATGTAACGTCAATGTAACTTTTTTACGG
>NC_134784.1:21764475-21776975 GCF_046742065.1 Oratosquilla oratoria
GAAGTTGTATGTTGCATACAACTTTTTATCTTTTAGTAAAACCTAAAGGCCCGTTGACACGTGGCTAGTTTAGCAGCTGATAGTTCTAGCTGCAAGTAAACTTACTAGTCAAGTAAGCGCTGACACTAGAATAGTTTGGTGGCAAGTTCACTAACTACCCGTTGAAATTAGGTAAGTAGAAGGGTAGTTTATAATTATTTTACACGTCAGTATTGCTTGCGGCTACTACACTAGCCCTATGTCAACCAGGCTTTACAAATTATTTATTCATTTCTTTGAGAATTCTCATGTTTTAGCTTCTAGCTAACCAAACCTAAGGTCATTTCTCACACCTTCTAATATCCTCATACTTTTCACCCAACAGACATGGCTCTCAATCACTAACAGCAAAATATACTAAATCAGTTGTAGAATGAGGAATGAATCTCTGTAATTTTTATATAAGCTTATTACTTATGATTGTCTTCATGTAAAAACAGAATTACAAAGTCTCACCTAGTGGAAATAAAAGAAAAATGTAAAGACGTCAAAACTGAAACAGTGGCGGGCAGATGTCTTGTGAAGCCTGGATCCAATTCCTATACTGTATGCCGTAAAGAATGAAGTATAATGCCAAATATTGAGAAATGTTATGAGAAAGAAAGATATTTTGAATATGTAAACACAGATGAAATATAAGATAAACACCCTATTTGGTTTATGTATAAACCAATCAAATTTATTAATCTTTTTCCCAAAAAGTTTTGATTGGTTGCCTCTCCCCATTTGAATACCCGAGCCAATGCTCCTCCGCCCCCTGCCACCTCACGTCGCTTCATTGAAAATATATGTAATTTTGTTATTCATGTCAGCTTATTTTTTGTGCTTTGTGTTTAAATAGAATGAAAATTAATTTAGCTACGAGAATATCTCGTGGAATACTTAGATTGTAATTCATCATTTTACTTGACAAGAGAACAAAGAAATCCAATTATAAAAACTAATCTTTCTGAGTTATTGCTTTTCTTCTAACCTAATGCATTTATAATATCAAAATACATGTCAGTACTCTTCATTTTCAGAAAAGCTATTCATATTTTCAAACACATATATATATATATATATATATATATATATATATATATATATATATATATATATTATATATATATGATTTTCATGTTTTCGTATGAATGCCTTGTAATGTTTATTATATCTTATGCTTATTTTTCCTTGAATACAATGAACTAGAATATTGCTGGCGCAAAACGCGATAATGATTCCTACCTCGATTTGCTATACTTACATATTTCGAGACAAAGCGCCGGATATGAGTTTCCAAAAGCCTGCAGATGCCAACCTAATGCCTTAGTCTTGCACACAAAAGGCTTCGTCTCCATCACTAATAATACACACGAAGCTCTTCAGGTCAAATGAATCATCTAAGCTCTCAGTCTAACAAATATAAGAGTCGATATTGTCTTCCCCATTCCGAAGTAGTTTTGAAAGTTATGGCTTAAGAATGTGTCTTTTGTGAAGGTACGGATATCATATTAGGGTAGTGAAATAAATGCATTAATTTGTAATGAACATTGGTAAATAGTCACTCTCATGCACACACACACACACACACACACACACACACACACACACACACACACACACACACACACACACATAACTGGAACTGCCATTATTAGAGGACATCTCAAACAGTAAAACGGATAGAAATGTTGACCTAGAAAATATGATGGGATAAGATTAAAGCTCTACAAAAATTAATGACAATAAGAATAAAAGATGCTAGGAAGTGAAACCTTCCTTCGAGATACTTCAATCTGTGTAATTAATTAGAGATAGATATAGCATAAGTGAGTTTAAGGTAAACTTTGATAAATAGAGACATAGAAAAATGGCCTCATGAGCACTAATGATGTGTCTTATCCCCTTTAGATTGGTCTAGGTTTTTAAGTATTTGAAACGCAGATACATTTGGTTGGTTGGGTCGCACTGGACGCGCAGTCTCTAAAAACTGAGTTAATTGTGAATTACAACAAAATGTTCAGCTTTGTGTGTTTTTACTGATCCAAATTGGTATTTGCATGCACACTAACACGTTAATGTACAAGGTACATTGAAACATTTCATTTTGCATTTACATATACTATGGTTAAACTAGGTATATTTTAGTAAGTCAGTGTTTACGAGTCACGTGATAGTACGATAGAAAATAAAAAATCAACACATTTTAGTGTGTACTAAAAGTTGTTTAGTAAACTTGAGATCTTTATACTACATACTAACAAGTGGCACATGATATTACTATTTCTTGTGTACCACGTTTCAATTTCTGCATGTTGCCTCCTCAAGTCTCTCGATGTTGATGGCTTAGAATTAAATTGTATTGTGGTCTTTACACTACATACTAACAAGTGGCACATGATATTACTATTTCTTGTGTACCACGTTTCAATTTCTGCATGTTGGCCTCCTCGAGTCTCTCGATGTTGATGGCTTAGAATTAAAGTGTATTGTGGTTGATAAAGATGTATGATATTTGCGTAGCTGCCTTCAGTCCGTTTTTATTTGGCCTAATTTTTGTGAAACTAATTGTAGCTGTGGTCAATAAACGATTTATCTCTGAATGAATATAAGCACGTTATTATGCATGATTGTATGTACGCATATGCATGTATATAAGTGTACATATGTGTATGTGTGTATGCCTATGTGTACGTATGTACATGTATATATGTATGTATGCATGTATGTATGCATGCATGTATGTATGTATATATGTATGTATGTATGTATGCAATGTATATATGTGTATATGTATGCATGCATGTATGTATATATGTGTATATGTATATATGTATGTGTATATGCATGTATGCATGTATATATAAATGTATGTATTTATGGAGCATAGCCTTTGTTTTTGTGTCAAAGGAGAAATTGGTTAAGTTTGAATTTCCGTGCCTGAGCGCCCTCTACAACCGGTCCAGTAATCCCAAACAGCAGAATAGTTTGGCCTTGATTGCGTCATCGCATTCCTAAACGACCAATTCGAGTGCGCGGTAATCCTAACTGCTAATTGTCTCATAGTCCGGCCAACACAAGTCGGCTCTTGCCAATTAAGGCGAGGGTACTTATGATTTATAAAAGATGACGACTTGAGTCATAGTAAAGGGTCTCCTGGTGGGAGGTCTCGGCTTTAGTTTCGAAAACGTTACCCGAGTCACAGCCAAGTCATCTTCTTGGGTCCCGTCAAATGGTTTTATTCGGATGAAGAAGCATGTCCGGGATTTCCCAGATCGATCGAACTAAAAACTTGGATTTTGTATTTGACTTCTTTATTTCCCATGAAAGGATCGGACTCTACTGAAGTTTGGTATACTAATTGCCCACTCCGTCCTGAGATTCAGGTTAAATGTTAGATTTAATTAATAGGTGACCCTAGCTGCAGTGTAGCATTCACTATAACTACATGGTGTTACAGATGTAGAATATTGTAGTATATAATTAATCGTACTACTCTGATATAGTACTCACTCATACATGTTGATACAGCTGTAGAATAATGCAGTATGTCACCTTCTTGGGTCCCGTCAAATGGTTTTATTCGGATGAAGAAGCATGTCCGGGATTTCCTAGATCGATCGAACTAAAAACTTGGATTTTGTATTAGACTTCTTTGTTTCCCATGAAAGGATCGGACTCTACTGAAGTTTGGTATACTAATTATCAAAACAATTATTGATCTTCCTACAGACTCAGAAACGTCTGTTCTAAAGTACAGTTTAGGATCCTTCTTTGTGACTATCTTATATCCTCTCTATGCTCATGTATTTTCTGTATTTCATTTTCTATCTTGTCATTCTGTATATCATAAATATGAATTGAAAGTTAAAGACTTCTGCGCCACGTCTCCTATCTCCAAAAGATTTTCTGAAAATAAATGTATAAGAATGGTAAAGAGACTTCCCTCTCTCAGAAAAAAAAGAAAAAAAAATCGGAAAGAATAAGACAAACACAGGAATCCGATGTCAAATACAAGGCCAAGGACATATCTCAAATTTCTTTCGGAAAACACCAAAGTTATTTCCAGACAGTTGCATACCAGAAAAAAGATCGTAAATGAAAAAATAAACGATTCGTTAATTAAAGGCTATGATACACAAAAAATCTGCATTCCCAAATAGTGACATAATTGTCCTTTGAGATTTATCGTCACATAAGGAAAAAATTACCTTTGCTGATGGTACTATGATAGTAATCACCTACTATGGTGTAAAGAGTTCACGCCATGAGACGCTTAGCTATTGCGGTTATAGAAGAAGATAATATTTAGCTTTGAATGAAGTTAATCGAGTCAGACAATAACATCCATTCATGATTTCATGTCATCAATGTCAACAAAATGATTTAGCAGCAACTAGGATAAAAGAGGAAGTAACACGGTATTGAACGTGTATACATACATGCATACATACATGCATGCATACATACATGCATGCATACATACGTACATACATACATACATGCATACATGCATACATACATGCATACATACATACATACATACATACACATATACATACAAATACATACACACATACATACATAAAGTCTATATACAACTTCAGTGGCAAAAGGATGCTACAAATATGAATGAAGGAATCTGGCAGGAGCCAAAACAAAAGAGAAAACTTAAAAGCATACATATATACATACATAAATACATACATACACACATACATACATTAAAAAGCCTACAGATAACTTCAGTGGCAAAAGGATGCTATAAGTATGAATGAAGGAGTCTGGCAGGAGGCAAAGCAAAAGAGAATCGCAACGCGAGACAAAAGAGGAAGGGGAAATAGGACACGAGCTGCATCGTTATCCTGGATATCGTATTCGTTCCCTTCGTTTCCATGGTAACAACGTCCAGCATATATCTTGATAAAAAATACACATTTTAGCATAGAAATGCCGTAGGTCATATAATAACGTCAGTGTTATATGAGCAATTGTTACGGCCAGCTGTAATTGTGTTGATGATTTACAAGACAAGGAAGCAGACAGACACAGAGCGTGTCTGGAAAAGGAAAACAACATCCAGCATATACCTTGATAAAAAAAATACACATTTTAGCATAGAAATACCGTAGGTCATATTGTAATGTCAGTGTTATATGAGCAACTATTTCGGCCAACTGTAATTGTGTTGATAATTGCCCTTACAGGACAAGGAAGCAGACAGACACAGCGTGTCTGGAAAAGGGAAACAACGTCCAGCATATACCTTGATAAAAATACACATTTTAGCATAGAAATACCGTAGGTCATATTATAATGTTAATTTTATATGAGCAACTGTTACGTCCAACTGTAATTGTGTTGATCACTGCCCTTATAAGACAAAGAAGCAGAGAGAGACAGAGTGAGTCTGGAAAAGGAAAACAACGTCCAGCATATACCTTGATAAAAAAATACACATTTTAGCATAAAGATACCGTAGGTCATATTATAATGTCATTGTTAAATGAGCAATCTTAACGGCCAACTGTAAATGTGTTGATCACTGCCCTTATAAGACAAAGAAGCAGAGAGAGACAGAGTGAGTCTGGGAAAGGAAAACAAAAACAAAACAAAAATCTCCCTCTAACTTTCTCTGCACACACAAACACACGTACATACACACAGACACACACACACACACACAAACATATACATACAATCACACACGTATATAATTCCTTCGAGCTCCTCATCGGTCTCGACTGCGAAGGCATGGAATTAAAAGTGATTTGTGGTTGAAAAGATGATAATCTGTTCACTGGGAACAATTCAGTGTATGTAGATGTATCTGTATGTATGTATATATGTATATATGTATATACATATATATATATGTATATATATATGTATATATATATATATATGTATATATATATGTATATATATATGTATATATATATGTGTATATATATATGTATATATACATGTATATATATATATGTATATATACATACATACATACATACATACATACATACATATTTCAAAGGCCTCCTTCCCCTTTACACGGGGGGTAGCCAAAAGAACAAATCACAGAAACCACTCCCACCCATTCCATCCCCTACACATTCCACTCCCCCCCACCATCCTCCCTCCCTCTCATCTTGGCACCTCCTGGATGACGGGTCATCCCTGCATCCTGTCCACTGCCCTGGGTCAGAAGCAGTGTCGCAAGACACAGCACATCCACGGCAAGGCTGCTTCATTAATTCGGCGACCCCCGCCCCCTCTCCGTCCCCTCACGCAGAAAAGGAGAAGACGGGAAGAAATCCCTTCGGGCTGCGTCAATCTATTTCTCATACATAATTCCTTACACCCCCATCCCCCACCCAATCCTCCTCATGCATCACAGCATCATCCATACACAACCATTCTCCATTCACCCCTATCTTCTGTCCTCTCCCGTCCTTCCTCAACAGACATTCCTCTATTTTGTAATGCCCCTTTTACCCCATCCATCCATCTCATCCTAGGACGCCCCCTCATATTCACTCCTTCCACCTCTACCTTCCACACCTCTTTTACCAATCTTTCTTCACTCATTCTTTCCATGTGTCCAAACCATCCTAGTACTCTTTCATAACCCTATCTCCCAGCTCCCTTTCCACCCCTGTTCTCCTCCTCACCTCCTCATTTCTCACTCTATCTAGCCTAGTAACCCCTATCATACTTCTCAGACATTTCATCTCAAACACATTCAAACTCCTCCTTTCTTCCTCTCTTATGTTCCATGTTTCTGCCCCGTACAGTGCTGTCGGCACAATCATTCCTTCATATAACCTACCCTTAGCATCCATTCCCTGATGTCTATTTCTCATTACCTTTTAATCACCCGAGGTATTTACTCGCTTCCCTCAATCTACATTCTACCTCCACCTCCACTCCTCCCTTTCCTGCCGCATTCGCAACCAAGTATCTAAAATGTCAGATTGGTTTCAGTGAGGGAAATGGAACTAAGGCACACAACAAGCACCTGGGTAAACCACATAGATTAAAAACAATATTTAACTCAATTGAACCAATTTAACATTTTACATGAAAACCTAAACAAACCATGAAGAAAAACATTAGAAGCAATATACATAAACACCAACGATTGCATAAACAACAGAATAGGAGATATTAAGATTGCAAAACATGCCGCCAAATACACCATGAGACAATTGCTCACACATAACAATCAAAGAAATACATATATATGTATATATATGTGCATATATATATGTATATATATGATATATGTATGTATATATATATATATATGTGTGTATATATATGTATGTATATATGTATATTTGTATATACGTGTGTGTGTATTGTATATATATTCATATCCTTCTATCTCTCTCTAGCACACAAATACGCACATACGCACATCATACGCATACCTACACACACACAAGTATGTAATGAAAAGGATATCCAGGGAACCACAGATTTATATGAATAATGTTTTGACAAAGCCCCTTGTCATCACGGGACCGAGAACAAAGTAGATCAAATACTACGTGTAGTTAATGAATTTCCATTACCAAATGTTTATAATCACTGAAAATGTACATAGTCAGTAGTGCAGTATATGTACATACGAACTTACATACAAACATGCGTAAATAAAGACACACACACACACACACACACACACACACACACACACACACACACACACACACACACACACACACACACACACACACACACACACACACACACACACACACACACACACACACACACACACACACACATACAAGGGGTATATACTGTATATATATCTTGCGACACTGCTTCTGATCCAGGGCAGAGGACAGGATGCAGGGATGACCCGTCATCCAGGAGGTGCCAAGATAAGAGGGAGGGAGGAGGTTGGAGGGGAGTGGAATATATAGGAAATGGAATGGGTGGGAGTGGTTTCTATGCCTTTTTCTTTGTGGCTATCCCCATCGTAGGGGGGAAAAGCCTTTGGTATATGAATGTATATATATATATATATATATATATATATATAAATGTATATATATATATATATATATATATGTATATATATATGAGAGAAATTCGCTAGTAGAACAAAAATTGGGGTCATAGATTAGTGATCTTTCCTATCCTCGGGAATCAGTTCGATTTCAGGTTTCAAGGCTTTTACAGTCTCTGTTGGTGTAGTGGGTGAAGGTTCTGTGAAGGTGATCTTACGGGTGGCCGAAAGCAGTGAGTTCGAATCCTGCATCCGACTGTCATAGAAATCATCGGATATATATATATATATATATATATATATATATATATATATATATATATATATACATATATATATATATATATATATATATATATATATTCTTCCCGCCAGTCTTTTACCTCTTGGTTCCCACTTCATATATTTCTTAGGAAATCCATTTTCTTCTATTTCCACATACTCATACCATCTCAAGTATTTTTCTTCCTGTGATTTCTACAATCAGTTATACTTCCAGACCTTTTCTTATTCTCTCGTTTCTGACCCTATCTGTTCTGGTGACTCCCATAATAGTTTTTAATACTTTCATTTCTGCGGCTCCTATCTTATATTCTATTTTCTTTGTCATGTTCCATGTCTCTGAACGATACATTAGGACTTGTCTTAATACAGAAATGTATATAACTGCTTTACATTTATTCGGTACATTCTTGTTGACATTTATGTTTTTTGTTTTGTTTTTTCGTGATTTTGCTACCCTGGTGATTATCCTGTGCAAATAACACTCCCAAATAACTTAATCTGTTGACTTGTCTCAGCTGTTGTTCATTTATGTACCCGTATGTATTGCATTCTTCTCTATTCCTGTTGACATTCATAACCTCTGTTTTATTTGTGTTTATTTATAGACCTTTCCTTCCCGTTGCTTCCTACTTCCTATCTATCGCAGCTTGTAAATAAATTTTGTTTTCTTTTATCATAGCCACCTCATCTGCATACGCCATTGTTATTTCCTTGTCCTTGTTGGGGAAAATTCTCTCTCATACAATTATCATTGAATAGTATAAAGAGTAATGGTGAGAAAACACCTCCTTGTCTTACTCCATTTTCCACGTTCAACCATCTACTTTCAATTTCCCTGTTTTTTTAGATTGCTCATATTGCTCTGATATAAACTTTTTATCACTAACAAATTTTTGCTGTACACTGAAATGCTAATCTACGACCACTTCCCAAAGTTTTGTCTTATCTGCTCTGTCGAATGCTTTTTCCAAATCAATAAATGTGACATGCGTGCTTTTAGCCCATTCCCATCTCATTTCCAAAATAATTTTCAAAGTAAATACTAAGCCTATTGTTCCTCTTTCTGGTCTAAATCCGTTCTTCTAGTTTCCAAGTTTTATCTCAGTTATGTTCCTTAGTCTATTTTCTAGAATTATTTCATATAACTTACCCGTATGTGACAAAAGCGAAATCCCTCCATAATTTCCACAATTTAGTTTGTCTTCTTTTTTAAAAGTAGGGCACACTATAACCGTTTCCTAATCTTCTGGCTCTTTTTCTTATTTTCAAGCTTTGTTAAAGAATTTTCTTATTAATTCTACTAATTCTGGTCCTCCTCACTTAAACATTTCTATTGACGCCTTTCCATTTTTCATATTCTTCAATGCGCTTATAATTTCCTCAGTACTTATATTTTCTATATCAACTTCTTCCTGTTGTCATTCTACCTGATCTTCATACTCAACCTCTCCTTCTATATTCAACATCTCTTCAAAAACATTCTATCCATCTATCTGCAATTTTCCCCGGTTTTACTACGATGTTTCCGTTCTTATCATTTACCAAATATTTTCTTCGTTTCGTCTTGTAATCTTTCACCATATTATACAACAGTTTCTTTGTACCTTTCCTGCCCTCCATTAAATCCCTTCCATTTGTAATTCACACGTTTTCTTTCTCTTTTCTTTTAATTTCCTCAATGCTTCGCTCTCTTCCAAATATGTTTCAGTGTCCTCTGGTTGTCTAGCCTTCATCCGTTTTCTAAACGCTTTCATTTTCTTGTTCATTGCCTCTTTGACCTGTGGGTTCCACCACTTTTTCCCCATGTATTAGTTTGATTCCAGCTACTTCTCCTGTTAATCTAGTTAGAATTTCTTTCAGATATCTCCAGTCTTCTTCTATATCTTGTTCAGAAATTTAATTCATTAGCGCTTTCTCTGCTATTTTGTCTCTGAATTATTTTTTAGCTTTGTCAGTTTTTAGATATTCATCCTTTAGTCTTTCCATCTTCTTGTTCGCTCTCCCCTTTGGTTTTTGTATCTTGATTTTAAACATGACTATATATATGAATGTATATATACATTATATATATATATATATATATATATATATATATATATATATATGTTTAAACACACACACACACACACACACACATATAAATATACATGTATATATATATGTACATATATATATATATATATATATATATATATATATATATATATATATATATATATATATATATAATGTATATGTATATGTTTATGTGTATGATTGTGCTGAACAGACTATACCCAAATGATGTGGATAAGTACCCATAGAAAGAGAGGAAGAGAAAGAGAGAGTAAGGAAGATAGTGGAATCGAAGAGAGAGGGGGAGAAGGAAGAGAGAGAGGAATATCGAGAGAGAGAGAGAGAGAGAGAGAGAGAGAGAGAGAGAGAGAGAGAGAGAGAGAGAGAGAGAGAGAGAGACACAGAGAGAGAGAGAGAGAGAGAGAGAGAGAGAGAGAGAGAGAGAGAGAGAGAGAGAGAGAGAGAGAGGTATTGAGAAGTTTGGATTGTAAGAGAGATAGAGGAAGATTGATTTCACATTACTTGCAGGCGAACTGTCTGACTCTCTTTACCTAACGATTGAAGATGTGTTCGAGATGATCTTTAATGTTTTCACTGCAAATGGAATACTTATGAGCAAAAATACACCTGTGGGCAGTTGTGCACGTGTGTGTGTGTGTGTGTGTGTGTGTCTGTGTGTGTGTGTGTGTGTGTGTGTGTGTGTGTGTGTGTGTGTGTGTGTGTGAGTGAGAGATTCACCATGGTCTTGGATCACGAGTTGGACTCGTGATCGACAGCTGTTTTCCCTTCCAAAAGAGAGCTCAGAGCTCGTATATGACCGATCTCTGAGTGAAGCTGTGACCTTAAACACACATGCACCCAACTCCCCGCCCACGAGAGTTGGAGTGACAACTCGCAGCGCAGCGATACTGAAATTATTTTAGCCTATGTGTGTGTGTGTGTGTGTGTGTGTGTGTGTGTGTGTGTGTGTGTGTGTGTGTGTGTGTGTGTGTGTGTGTGTGTGTGTGTGTGTGTGTGTGTGTGTGTGTGTGTGTGTGTGTGTGTGTGTGTGTGTGTGTGTGTGTGTGTGTGTGTGTGTGTGTGTGTGTGTGTGTGTGTGTGTGTGTGTGTGTGTGTGTGTGTGTGTGTGTGTGTGTGTGTGCGTGCTTAAATGTACGTGTGTATTATGTTCATGCATTCTTAATCCAACGACACCCATCCCCTGTTTCTAGCAAATGCCAGGTCATGAACCCAATTCACGAGCTGTTTCGTTTTTGTTTTCTGTTTTTTATCTTTTTTTCTTCCCGTCCTCTTCTTTCTCTTTCTATTTCCAATTAACTGGAGTCATTCGTGCAAGTAACTATCAAACATTCATTGCAACAACCGAATTCTGTATTTCATTGCAGACTCCACTGATGACCAAAATGTCGTGTTTTTATTTACGTTTAATCCTTAACTGGAGAACGCGCCCAGTCAAGGTCGTCTTCTACATGACAAAGTTTATGTCTGTGTCAGTCTTAATCTTCATTTAGCACAGCGGGATTCTAGTTTTTATCTCCTAGATTCTGCCGTTCTATTTCCTTCACTCCTCTAGATACCCTATGCCCAAGGTAGATGTATCTACTCTTTTTCATTTGATGTAGAGATTTATCCACGTTTAATGTATATAAATTATGTTTCTTTGGTTAGCGAAATCAATTTTGTCTTCATTTTACGTGAATTACTACAATTTTTTTTTTTTCGTTCAAGTGCATTTGATTTTTTCCAATGGAACTATTTATTTTCGTTCACTGCAGATAGGCTCTCCTGTCTACTTTCTTTCGTTGCAAGAGAATTTCGTGATTATTTTGCTAAGGCTTCAGCGTTCAATAGGTTTTATCTAAAAGAATTAAATTGTCTTGCATAGAGCAATTGGAGATAGTATCATGGAGATAAATTTTTATTTTCATTTTTTTTTTTTTTTTTAACATTTGCCATTTTCCAGGTTTGGTTCTTCTTGTTGTTGTTGTTGTTGTTGTTGTTGTTGTTGTTGTTGTTGTTGTTCTTCTTCTTGTTGTTCTTGTTCTTGTTGTTGTTGTTGTTGTTGTTGTTGTTATTGTTGTTGTTCTTGCTGTTGTTGTTGTTGTTGTTGTTGCTGTTGTTG
>NC_134784.1:21786975-21794475 GCF_046742065.1 Oratosquilla oratoria
GTGGAATATATAGAAAATGAAATGGGTGGGAGTGGTTTGTATGCCTTTTTCTTTTTGGTTACCCCCCGTGTAGAGGGAAAAAGCCTTTGGTATATTTATGTATGTATCAATATTATTGTTTTATTTTATTCTATATTTCTATGTTATCACATTCTCATCTTTTATTCTCATTTTCTAATTACCTAGTTTTCGTTTTACTGAAAAACATTAATTTCATTTACTTTCTTCAACCATTTCATTATCAATTCTTGATCCGAATTGTTCCCTGTCAATCTATAATCTTTTCCCTATCGTATCAAACGTAAGAATTTTCTTCTTTCTGCTAATTTACTCACTCCTCATTCCGATGGCTGATAAACATATTAAAATTTACTTTACAGTATTTTCAAAGACGAAACCAGAAAAGTCAAATTCTGAAATGATAAAATCCTCGCCGTCACCTTTTCAGTCAGTCATGTTTTAAAATCACACTTCAGTCACAAGATCTAATTTTCACATTTTCCTTTTCGTTTTTCCTTCTACCAATATCTTTGATCACCTTTCATCATTTCTATGTTCTGCATACTGAGCTAGTCTTCCATTTATCGCGATAAGGATTTAAGTTCCACCGATTGTACTTTTTCTTTAATAATTTCAGTTTCTTCCAACAATACTGTTATTCCATTTGATACTAGCGTGTTTGCGTGGGTGCGTGCGTGCGTGTATGTGTGTGTATGCGTGTGTGTGTGTGTGTGTGTGTGTGTGTGTGTGTGTGTGTGTGTGTGTGTGTGTGTGTGTGTGTGTGTGTGTGTGTGTGTGTGTGTGTGTGTGTGTGTGTGTGTGTATTTGTGTGTATGTGGATTTGTGTGTATGTGCGAGCTTGCGTGAGTGTATGCGTGTGTGCGTGTGTATGGATAGAAAGATAAAGAGACAGACAGACAAAGAGATAGATAGACAGAGAGAGAGAGAGAGAGAGGGAAAGAGAGAGAGAGAGAGAGAGAGAGAAAGAGAAAGAGAGAGAGAGAGAGAGAGAGAGAGAGAGAGAGAGAGAGAGAGAGACAGCCTGATCCTGAGAACTAAGGAGAATGAGAGACACAGACATATGGATAATTAATAAGAAGTCAACAACCCGAGAGCAATCAAAAGGGACGTGGAAAGGGGAAGCATCATCAAGTGAATGATAAGGAAACGGGCGTCTTATGAGCGATGCAAAGTGAACCAAGTGATAAACGAGCAATAAAGAAGTAGAGGGGAGAAGGTGATTAGACCTCGTATTAATTGGCTATACGATCATACAGAGACGGGGTCATGCTATACTCGTGCCGATTGATGCCAAGTACAAATCTCCCGAACTATTTGATCTTGCGTGATGGAACTGTGCTTTCGTTGTCCTCTTCACCTCGTTATGATAGGTTCTTAGAGAAACGCAGCTAAGTCAATTGGAATGAAATTTTACAGGAAAGTGAATCAGTAGATTTTGTATGATTATATTAATTACCAAACGATTAGTTTCATGTAATATATATATATATATATATATATATATATATATATATATATATATGTATATATATATATATGTTTAGTATATATATATATAGTATACATATATATATATATATATATGTATGTATATGATAATAAGAACACGGGTACGTATGTTCACTTATGCAAAGTAGACCACTTAGAAAAAGAAACTAACGAAGCAGAGCGCTTTCGTATATTACATCTTTAGTGCAAAAAGTACTGAAGGTGTAATATACGAAAGCGCTCTGCTTCGTTAGTTTCTTTTTCAAAGTGGTCTACTTTGCATATATATATATATATATATATATATATATATATATATATATATATATATATATACACTCAAGTACATGTTAAATTTGTACTATAACATGCAAGAAGAAGAATTGATAACAAGAAAGGGATATAAGATAAGTAGTAAACTCGTAAAGATGAACTAGAAGAAGAACGGAGGAAACAAAAAAAAAATCTACGAGATAAGAAACGTGGAATTAGGAATGCCCGGCAGAACAAAGCGAGCTCGAGAAAAGAGATTAAAGAGGCTGTACCAAGAAGGTATTGGTAGGAAAAGAGAGCTAGAGAGCAATTGTAATCGATAGAGGAATCATAAGAAAGTTGAAAAAAAGAGTTTTTAGCTCACGGAAATAGTCTCGACATTTCCGTTAAAATAGATGAGTTTAGCGGTATTCATGGGCGATACTGAGAAATTCCATTTTGTTGTAAAAAAGAAACTTCTTTCTCGGCAATAAGGTTAAACCTATCTTTCTTCGAGTCTAAAGATCTCAGTATTTACTTTCACAGTCTCAGGCAAACTTATCAAGTTGAGGAAAAAAGAATTGGAAAAATTAAGAGGGGCAACAGACATAAAAGTTTCTAAACAGCGAGAGAAGACAGAAGCAGGAGTTAAGCAGACGGATTGCAAAGAAAACGGGCGGATCTATAACGAAGATGAAAGGTTGAGATAAAATATACGAACCTTTCCCTTACATTCCGAATAGTTTTTTCAACTCTTTCGTCATATTCCAAAGCAAAGATTCCTCAAGAAGACAAAAAACCTACACCCATAGACACTTACAAATGCTTGTGTGTGTGTGTGTGTGTGTGTGTGTGTGTGTGTGTGTGTGTGTGTGTGTGTGTGTGTGTGTGTGTGTGTGTGTGTGTGTGTGTGTGTGTGTGTGTGTGTGTGTGTGTGTGTGTGTGTGTGTGCTTGTGTGTGTGTATGTTTATGCATGTGTATGTTTATGCATGTGTATATGATAGAGTGAAAAGACTATTCAACAAATTCACCATAGAAATGCGTTTTCCGGAACAACGAAAGTCAAACCCGTGGCTCGGAATCGAACCGGGGCTCGTTTTGAATTCTAAATGCTCAGGATGTAAATCACCCCTCTAATACCCATTCGGTCAATCACCCTCAACTGCTGTCTACCGAAAATTGAGTATAATGGGTTCATTCAATTTCCGAATGATTTTGCTCCAATTCTGAAGAGTGGCTTTCACCACCAAACATAGGGTACCGGATCAAATGTTGTGATTGTATGCACGTGCGAGGTTGTGTGTGTTTGTGTGTGTGTGTGTGTGTGTGTGTGTGTGTGTGTGTGTGTGTGTGTGTGTGTGTGTGTGTGTGTGTGTGTGTGTGTGTGTGTGTGTGTGTGTGTGTGTGTGTGTGTGTGTGTGTGTGTGTGTGTGTGTGTGTGTGTGTGTGTGTGTGTGTGTGTGTGTGTGTGTGTGTGTGTGTGTGTGTGTGTGTATGTGTGTGTGTGTGTGTGTGTTCACCTTGGTCTTTGGATCACGTGTTGGACTCGTGATCGACAGCTATTTCCATCAAGGAAGAGAGCTCAGAGCTCGTTTGCCCTATATTTGGTTAATGCTATGACATTACACACACACACACACACCCAACTCCCCGCCCACGAGAGTCAGAGTAACGACCCGAAGCACAGCGATACCGAAATAATTTCGGCCCTGAGCAGGATTCGAACTGAGTACTGCGAACACCACCGTACTCCCCAGTCCAGCGCTCTACCAACAGCGCCACCGAGTGTGCGTGTGTGTGTGTGTGTGTGTGTGTGTGTGTGTGTGTGTGTGTGTGTGTGTGTGTGTGTGTGTGTGTGTGTGTGTGTGTGTGTGTGTGTGTGTGTGTGTGTGTGTGTGTGTGTGTGTGTGTGTGTGTGTGTGTGTGTGTGCGTTTATCTGTAGGTGTGAGTGTGTGTATGTGAATGCGCGCCCACGTATGCATCACCGTATGTGCACGAGTTTGCGTGTGTCTGGCTTCGTGTATGAGCGTGCGTGCGCGCGCGCTCGTGCGCTCTGGGTACAATACTGGAAGTTATCAGAGTGGAAAACAGATTGGCTGAAATAAAGTTTAGCTCGCGTTTGGGAATATACCCAGAATACTTAGAGTGAAGGAGTCTTTAAAGATAAAGATTCTGTATCCCGTGTTCATCTTCCAATACTTGTGCAGCTGAACAAGAATACGAATCGAATATACGTTCCCCCAAGGTTTAGGTACACTAAGTTAGTTTAGATTTCATGAATATTTCCTCAGAATCGATAGGACATCGCGTAGCTTTTGGACTTACTGTGGTTTCGAATTCGCGGAGTGAGATGATCTCATAGTTCAAATTTTAGCCCAATGCCAAACTCTAGAGTAACGTTTCCTAACCTTTTCCGACCATAGCACCTCCTGTTGTCATGTCTAAGCAGTCCATCACCCCTATCTTGTTACTAGAAGGATAAAAGAAAGTGAAGTGTACTGCTTGAGGATTTATTTCCTTAACTCCTTAGAAACGAAATAAATTGACAATATTGTTTGTAGAAGAAATAAGAACACCCTAGAAAAATAAAATAGCGTGGAAAAAGTCAAACATGCACAACTGGGTGATCGATGATACTCGTACGTATGTGAAAGTAATTTTTGTGTGCATCAATTCCCAGCATCCCCTATAATTGATTTCAGCACCCCAGGTTGGGAAACGCTGCTCTAATTATAAAGGATTACAAAGGCGGAGCATGCCGACAGGAGACCTTTTCGTACATAACTAGGTCGGATACGAAAAATTATAATAATGATGATTACATATATTATATATATATATATATATATATATATATATTTATATAAATATATATATTTATATACATATTTATATATATACATATATATATATATATATATATATATATACATATATATAAAACAAAATAAATAAATGTATAGGTATAGTGAAATACTAAACAAACTGTTAGATAGTATACAATAATAAATTGACAGATAACTAATAATAAATGAAAATCAAACAAACAGACAAATATGCACAATAAACAAATAATATGAAACAAATGACAGTCATTACAGCATCTTGCGTAGGTGTTTATCGAAACGAATATTAAAGTTTCGAACTGAACTATATTGCACTGCCTCTGCAGGAAGTTTATTCTGTTCATTAACTACACGGCTGGCGAAGTTGTTTCTACCCACTTCCAAATTAAATATATTTCCCGACAGCTTGAGTTCATTATCTCTTGTCTGATTCTCATTCAGTATGAAAATTTTATCACTTTTGATGTTGTCAATTCCCTGAGCAGTACTTCTTAAAGTTTTTTTGGTACCGATACCCCAAGGTCCAATTCCAAGTCATTCTGATACGCCCTCTCCAATATTACCTCAATACTCTCGACTTTTAAAATTTCAATTTATTGTAAAAAAAAAAAATAGAGAGAGAAAACAGGACGGCTATGAACAAACAGATAGATTCTTGGGACTCTATTTCTATTTTCAGTAAATAGATTAATAAACTACATTTCTTGTGCAAAATATTTTCCAAGATGCCTTTTCTAATACTCACAAGAACTGGTTTCAATACCCCCTGGAGAGTATTGAGGCACTACTTTAAGAACATCGGCTCTAGAGTGACCTTTCTGTGACCTGACCCAGCCGAGTGACCCCGGCAAGCGTTGACCTATCTTAGAGATAGGTCACAACTGTTCACTTCTCCTCGTGACCTCACATTAAGGTCGCTTTCTATATTTAAAAACGCTCGACCAACGCATTTGTATAACGTCCCAAATGATAATGCAGAAAGATGTATACAATGTCTTGGTTTCTGTTGTGTTATTCTTGTTTTTGTAATTCATATTTTATTTTATGTATTTTCTGCCCAATGTAATCTCTACATTTCCCGTACACACAGGCACATACACAAGTACACACACGCAAACACAAAAACTCACACGCAAACACAAATGCAAAAACGCAGACACAAACCCTTACACACAAACACAAATACACACATGCAAACACAAATACATAATGCAAACGCAGACACAAATACACACACGCAAACACAAATACACACACGCAAAACCAAATACACACGCACAAACACAAGTACACACGCGCAAACACAAGTACATACACGCAAACACAAATACACACACGCAAAAACAAATTCACGCACGCAAACACAAATTCACGCACGCATATACATACACGCAAACACAAATACACACACGCAAACACAAATACACAATACACACACGCAAACACAAATACATAATACACACGCAAACACAAATACACACTCGCAAACACAAATACACACACGCAAACACAAATACGCACACGCAAACACAAATACACACACGCAAACACAAATACATACACGCAAACACAAATACACAGGCAAACATAAATACGCACATGCAAACGCAAACACACACACGCAAACACAAATACATACACGCAAACACAAACACACATACGCAAACGCAAATACACTATGTAAACACAAATACACTCACGCAAACACAAATACAAACACGCAAACACAAATACATACAGGAAAACACATATACACACCCGCAAACACACATACACACAGGCAAACACAAATATACACACGCAAACATACGTTCACATACACAAAATGGATGATTTACAGGAGGAAAGAAGGAAAAGAGAAGAAGGAAAGCAAAGAGAGAGGAAAGAAGAAGGAGGATAAAGAGGAGGAGGTAAAGGAGAAGACGGAGGAAGAAGAGTAAAAGGAGGAGGAGGAAGAGGGAGAGGGAGAAAAGAGGAATGATGATGAAAAGAAATATGAGAATGTGCATGAGGAGGAGAAAGAAGAAGAGGGAAAGGAGAAGGAAGTGGAGAAGGAGGAGGAGAAGGAGGAGGAGTGCAAGCTAGAAAATTAAAGTGAAGAGATGAAGTTGGAGGAAATGGAGGAGAAGGACGAGAAAAGGGAATAAGGAGGACGAGAAAGAGAAAAAAATGTGAGAAAAAATAAGAGAAAAGGGAAGAAAGAGAAATAGTCTTAGGAAGAAAAGAAGAAGTAGAAGGAAGAGGAAGAGGAGGAAGAGGAAGAGGAAGAGGAAGAGGAAGAGGAAGAGGAGGAAGGGGAAGGGGAAGGGGAAGGGGAAGGGGAGGAGGAAGGGGAAGAGGACGAGGAAAAGGACGAGGAAAAGGACGAGGAAGAGGACGAGGAAAAGGACGAGGAAAAGGAAGAGGAAAAGGAAGAGGAAGAAGAAGAGGAGGAGGAGGAGGAGGAGGGGGAATAGAGTAATAGGCGGAGACGAAGAAGGATGAGAAGAAGGAAGTGGATGAGTTAGCGAAGAGTGGGGAATGAGTGGGTGGTTTGGCTGGAGGCAACGGGGGAATGGATGAGACGAAGGAGGTGGAGGGGAGGTGGGGAAGGTGGGGGGACGGTGATACAGAGGTCGTTTAGGGTCAGAAATGCATAAACTCGGGAGGACATCTCGGCTGTAATGCAATTCGTAGGCCACAGCCTCCGTATTTGACTGAATTGCTTCATTTGGCAAAGCGACAGATGCCACTGGTAGATATACGTGTATATATACATATATATATATATGTATATATATATATATATATATGTATGTATATATATGTATGTATATATATGTATGTATACATATGTATGTATATATATATGTATGTATATATATGTACGTGTATATATACATATATATATA